>NW_015160848.1:511572-580443 GCF_001447785.1 Gekko japonicus | reverse complement strand
CTCCCTCCCTCCCTTCCTTCCTTCCTTCCTTCCTTCCTTCCTTCTGACGTGAGCATGGAGAGATAAAAATATCACCCCTCTCATCAAGATTTCCCCCCCCCAAAGGAGAAACTTCCTAAACGTACTTCCCATCTTTCTGTCTTTCTTTCTTACTGTATATATCGTAAACAGCAAGAAGAAGGTATAATGGACTTACTTTAATCTTTAATGTCTTTCCTTCTTACTGTATATATCGTAAACAGCAAGAAGAAGGTATAATGGACTTACTTTAATCTTTAATGCCTTGCAGAGTTTGTCAGGACAGGGAAGGCCAGAATGAAATGATGCGAAATGTGGAATGCAAGAAAAGGAGGAAATGTCGACCGACTTTCTGAAGATTACCGATAGAATTTAAAAGTTAGCTATGGGAGTCAACTCCAGGCACAGGAATTCCTGCAGATTTGGTAGTGGCAACAGGTAAGGCAGGGTTACGGAAGGGGATGGGAATCAGTGGGGCAGAATGACACTGAGTCCCCATTTTGAAGGGGCCTCTTTTCTGCAGGTGGAATTACCTCTGTCGCCAAGAGATCAGTTGTGATTCCAGTAGATCGCCAGGACCCACCTGGAGGTTGACTACCCTGAAATTAGTGAATAATCTACTGCCTGGAACTTCCACCATGAATTTCATTCATGTAGGAGCTTCAAATAGGCTCTGGAGAGGCAACATACAAATTTTTGCAGTACGTTTCTACATTAAGGCCAATACATTTCAGAGAGTGACACTTGTCTCCCTTTGCCTAGGGATTTCTTCAGGTGCCCTCTGCTTCTTGCCTCCTTTCATTCTGATGTGGACACTGAGAGTTAAACATTTCACTGATCACATCAAGATGTTTTTTTTTCTAAAGGAGAAAACTCCTAAACATCCTTACTCCCATTCTGTCTTTGTTTCTCGCCTTGTGTATCGTGAACAACAAGAAGAAGAAGGCACAATGGACTTACCGAGGGTTGTATCTGAAGAGAAGCAAGGAAGTGAGGCTGAGCAGAGCTGTGGAGATGGTTGAAGGTCTCCAGAGCTTTTATACTCTCTCTTAAGAACGTCGAATAGGTGATTGTTTTCTGAGTGCTTAATTTGCTAAATGTCTGAAAGCTCCCCGTGGCACTTCATTAAGGTGTATAATGTCATATTAGAGGGTGACCTTGGTTTACCCTGCCATTTCCCCTCATCATGCAGTGTTACAGGAGTCGGTTCTACACAATTGTACATGAGTCAGTTCAGAAATGAACCTGTGGGATCTCCAGTCTGACCAGAGTGGAAGCAAATTGCCTCCTTTTCCCGGAATGCAGACATTTTCATTTGCCAGTATTTTAGTGTTCGGCCCTTCCCTGTGGCCCTCTCCTGGGGTCTTCACTTGGGGCTCATCCCCCAAGTCCACTCAAACTATGGCTTCCCAGGCACTTGTGTCTGCCCCAGAGCTCATTCACTTCCTGAGCCTTGGGGTGCTCTGGGTGCACATTTTGGGGGCATGGTGATTCCATTAAAAGAATTTTCTCTGAACGCAGCCTTTCAAAAAACATGAAAACACCCCCTAAGCACCCCTAAAATTGCTTCCCAAAGTCTCCCAGAGTCTCCTGAAGCTCTCTGAGAAGGTGGGATGCTCAAGCACACCCACAAAATGGAGAGCCAGTTTGGTGTAGTGGTTATTTAATCTGTGTGGACTCTAATCTGGGAGAACGGGGTTCGATTCCCCACTCCTCCACTTGCACCTGGCTGGATGACCTTGGGCAAGTCGTAGTTCTGATAAGAGCTGTTCTTGAAAAAGAGACGTTTCTGTCAAGAGCTCTCTCTCACAGGGTGTCTGTGGTGGGGAGGGGAAGGGAAAGGAGTTTGTGTGTCGCTCTGAGACTCCTTTGGGTAGTGAGGGGCGGGGTACAAATCCAATCTCTTCTCCTCTTCTTCTCTCTACCCCCTATCACCCAAAAATAAGTGCTTAGAGGTCCACCTCATTGAGATATGACCACGGAGGTGTCACTCGATACCCCAAATGGAACAAAGTGCAAGTTGGGGTGGTGTACCACCCAGGGTTGGTGCACCCCAAAGTCGCCAAAACAGCTCCTGCCACACCAAAATCACACCTGTTGCCTTGGGACATTCCCTCTGACCTCTCCAAAAGGTTGGGGTTCTCTGCAGCATGCCTCTGTACCATAGCATGAACTGCAGAACCGGTGTTTTTGTTTATTGCAATCCCCTATTATTTATTTCCTCAGGATTTATTTCGCTTCACATAGACTGGCTTGGGTACACTGGGAAAGGGGGGGGGAGGACCCTGCACACAACCTGGCAAGTGCTTTGTTTATTTCAATTCCTTATCCTTTATTCCCATTCATACAGAGCGTGCAGAGAGAGGAACGGGGGGGGAGAGGCATGTGCTACTTTGGTACACTGGGAGGACACCTCAGACAGACACCTCAAAAAAACTAATTTCACCTACCCCCCCTCCCTTGAGGGATTTATTGCGATGGATTCCCCTGTTGGATGGAGCCTTGAAATAACCAGTCAGTTAGCAGGCACACATCTGTAATGTCTCGATGACACAGCAAAACTTCTATAGCCAGGCTCTGGAGTGCTTTCTTATTTCATAGGGAGGCTGGAAAGAGAGGAAGGGGGAATGGTGGGAAACAGCCCAGCCATTGACATTATGACACTGCAAACACTCTGGCCGGGGGTGGGGGAGGTGCTTATGTTCACATGGAATCTTGAGGTACATACTTAGTTGGGGGGGCAGTGAAGGTTGCAAAAACTCCTGCCTTCTACCTTTGCTTCAAGCTGCAATCTAATTGGCTGCCACCTTTGCCTGCCCCTCCCCCCCAGCCATTGGCTAGATTCTCTCTCTTTGGAAGCCATTCTGTGAGAAGTCTCACAGGAGGCACATCAATAGTTTCCACAGGCTGACGCTTTATTTTTAAGGATTTTTTAAAAATGTTTTTCCCTGACTCTAGGGCTATCTTTCAGCTATGCTCCTGCAGACTGCAGGGGTTGGACTGGATAGCCTGCAAGGTCCCTTCCAACTCTAACATTCTATGATTCTATGACTTTTGCCCCCCAGCTTCAAAAAACTCCACCAGGAATTTCCCGACCTGGCAACCCTAGTCAGGACTGGCCCCAATGAGTTCCCCACAAAGGCCTGGAAAGGGCTTCCTGGCTTTGCTTTTTTACTGACAGAACCAAGCTTGGTTGCCTAGCAACAGCCACTGAGGGAAAAGTTAGTACCACAGGAGCCAAGCAGGAGAAGCGTCTTCATCAGGAGAGACAGCTGTTTTGGCAGTTATTCTGACCGGAAACAGTGTCTGAGGCAGTAGTGGGCAGGGAAGAGGAGCAGGCCCAGCACCCAGCCAATGGCACATTATTACACTTGAGTGGTGGTTGATGGGCCAATGGCTGATGGAGCACACAGCACAGCCAATGGGACAGCTGAAAATGGCCAAATTGTTAGGAGAAACTTATATATATAAGATAACCATTGATTTACTATCATAATGCCCCTATATAAATCAATGGTGCGACCTCATTTGGAATACTGTGTGCAATTCTGGTCACTACACCTTAAAAAGGATATTATAGCTTTGGAAAAAGTGCAGAAAAGGGCAACTCGAATGATAAAGGGGTTGGAACACTTTCCCTATGAGGAAAGGTTAAGGCGCTTAGGGCTCTTTAGCTTGGAGAAACGACGACTGAGGGGTGACATGACTGAGGTTTATAAGATTATGCATGGGAAAGAGCAGGTAGAGAAAGAGGTACTTTTCTCCCTTTCTCACAATACAAGAACTCGTGGGCACTCCATGAAATTTCTGAGCGGTCGGGGTAGAACGGATAAGAGGAAGTACTTCTTCACCCAAAGAGTGATTAACACTGGGAATTCACTGCCACAGGAAGTGGTGGCGGCTACAAGCATGGACAGCTTCAAAAGGGAATTAGATAAGCATATGGAGCAGAGGTCCATCAGTGGCTATTAGCCACAAGGTATAGATAGGGATTCTGGGGCAAATGATTGTCTGTCATCTTGGTGCTTGGGGGGGTCAACAGTGGGAGGGCTTCTAATATCCTGGCCCCACTGGTGGACCTCCTGATGGCGCTGGTATTTCTGGCCACTGTGTGATACAGAGTGTTGGACTGGATGGGCCTTTGGCCTGATCCAACATTGGCATCTCTTATGTTCTTATGTTCATAGGCTTTCAGTTCTCAATAGTGATGGCAGCTCCAAAGGCCTGGCAGAAGAGCTCCACTTTATGGGCCCTGCAAAACTGCAAAAGGTCCCTCAGGGCCCTGGTCTCCTCCAGGAGCTTGTTCCACCAGAGTGGAGCCGCCACCAAGAAAGCCCTGGCCCTAGTTGATACCCAGAAGGGCCAGTCGATTCTGGGTCCCTGATTGCAGTGCTCTCTGGGGGACATCTGGGGAAAGGTGGTCCCTCAGGTATGTAGGTCCCTGGCCATAAAGGGCTTTAAAGGAAATAACCAGCACCTTGAAGCAAATCCTGTATGCTATAGGCAGCCAGATCAATGTCTTCAGCACAGGTTGGATGTGCTCCCAAACAGTTACTGGGGTACTCTCCATGGCACACTGGACACTACAGAACGTTGCCCGTCTCTCCTGTTTTGAAGAACAGGTCCCGTTAAAGAACAGGCTCATTGGCATATTTGAACAGCAGCAACAAATCTCCTACTGACCGTAGAATGCCAGGATGAATTCATACAGGGACCTGCTGCATGCTTTGGGTCCCTTTCTGGGGAGAACGGTATAAAGTAAGTAGATAAAATACTGCAATTTTTTAATATGCTCGAATTAACACATCAGTATAAAAATGATTCCAAGGACCGAGGCCAGAGTTATTTAAACCATGGTTATAGACCATTAAGGTTATTAAAAAAAAAAACACTATGAAGAGAATTGGACAGAAATACGGTGATGCTCTAAATTTTTCCTCCCCTACCCCGCAAATTTAGTATAGTTCTAGAATCAAAAGGTAACTGAAAACAAACCAAAACTATGTAATTGCAAGAATATGTGGTATCATTTAGCACCGCCACAAAGTATTGTGTTGTTAATCCATTGAGCATATTACCGTTCGGCAAATCAAAGGCTATCTAACTTTCTACAGTGTGACTACATATTATATTTTCTTTCAGTTATAAGTATAGTACTGTGACCAGCCAAGATGCTTGCTGAGAAGGCAACACCCAAACAATCGGGGTCCATTACATTTCAAAACATGGATTTGCAATGATGCTTTAGAAACTACCACAAAGGTACCATTTGAACACTTTTGTATTAAAACTGGAATTTCAAACAAGGTATTTTCTGGAACTGTTCCCATTTATTTATGGCATGTGTAGTATACAAGGTACAAAAATGCTATTGTCTCATAAATCTTAATGTATGATGGTTAGTCTTGGTCCCTTATTTTGTTTCAGATGGTGGATGTTTGTTCCAGCAAGGGTATTTAGTAGGTTTATATTTCTGAGCTCGTTCTGTTCAGACACCAAATGGAGAAGTGGGGTCCTGACTTCCAAGATATCAAGGGGAAGAGTTTTCATAAAAAGTTAGACCAGACATGGGGGTCCAGAGTCTTAGGTAGAAGTCTCACATCACCTACTGCCCTGCCTTTATTTAATTTGACATTCCTGGAAATGAACTGGGGACCATCAGTATATCCAGAAGCTGCTCTGTACAACTTAGCCCAATGTCCGCTTGAAGAAAAGTATTTAAGGTATCTCTCCCTTATTATAAAAGAGTAGTGGGTGCCAGAATTCTAAAATTGGCCCCTTTAGTGTTAGGCCGAAAAAACTGCCACTCGGAAGACACTGGCTGGGTTCATTGGCTGCTTTGTGCAGTCCCGGCCAGAGTTCCAAGGTCATTTACATATGGAAGCTGATTGGACTACACTCCATTCCACACCTCAAACTCCCCCCCCCAAGGCAGTTGGAATTTTCAGTTGGGAGAGGAGAATGATGACAGCTGCTCCCTAGGCAGAGGCTGTGTGTGTGTGTGTGGGGGGGGGGGTTGTAAAGACAGACAGGCAGATAAACGTTGGCTGATGGTTGCCAACTTCAGGTTCGAACTCCAGGACATAGGGTTGCCAACTCCAGGTTGGAAACTTCCAGGATATTTTAGGGATGAAGCCTGCTGAGGGTGGGATCTGAGGAGGAGGAGGAAGAGGGGGACCTCAGACAGATACAATGCCATGCTGCCCACACTCCAGACAAGCTGTTGCCAGTCTCCAGGTGACAGCTGGAGAGATCTTAAAGCTTTGGTGCTACTTCAAAGTTCCCCAGGAGCCCAAAACAGAGTAGTGTTTTGGAAAATCTTGAGGAATTGTTTGGTGCATTTGCGGTGGGGCTCCTGGGGAACTATTGTTGCCAATCTTGGCCCAGCAGCCATCAAACCATTCTCTTCAACCCCCTGCTGTGCAGCTGACTTTCCCCTAGGGTTGCCAATCTCCAGGTGGGACCTGGAGAACTCCCACTGCTACAATTGATCTCCAGATGACAGAGATCAGTTCCCCTAGAGAAAATGACTGCTTTAGGAGGGTAGACCCTATGACATTACACCTGCTGAGTCCTTCCGCCCCCCCACCCCCGTCCAATGCTGCCCTCTACAGAATCCACCCCCCAAACCTCCAGGTATTTCCCTCCTTAGAGCTGGCAACCCTACATTCCCCTCAGTGCCTGTTGGGAGTGGGTGGTGGGGGAGGGGAAGGGAGTGGGCGACCGGAGGCTTCTGCCTCCTGTCTCCGGTCCTGGAGTGGGGGGGGTGGAAACGGAGTGGGGGGGGTGGAAACATTGCACATATGTAATTCTAGCTGTTGTCACTATATACCACATCAAGGTTCTTTTATCCACATTAATTTTCTCCAAATTCAGTCCCAAAAGTAAAAGTTCTGGTTCTTTTTTAAATGTAGATTTTACAATCTTTTCCATCTCCAAATGAATCTGAGTCCAATAGCTTTTTGCTTTTTCACAAGTCCACCACATATGGTAGAAAGAGCCCTCCCCTTTTTTACATTTCCAACACTTATTTGACATATTAGTATTCATGTTAGCAATTTTTTTCGGTGTCATGTACCACCTGTACATCATCTTATAACAATTTTCTTTGAAATTATTACATGTTGATATTTTCAATGCATCTTTCCATAGGTACTCCCAAGAATGTATTGTCACTTCTGTATTCATGTTTATCGCCCATTTTATCATTTGCTCTTTAACTGTCTCTTCTTCAGTATACTATTTTAACAACACTTTATAAATCTTTGAAATACATTTCTTATCACCCTCAAACCAGGCAACCTCAATCTCATTATTTTTTCCCTAAACCCAAAAGTTTTCTTATCTTTTTATATAATTCATTAATTTGTCTATATTCAAACCACCCATATTTGAACGCTGTTTCTTCTTCCATTTCTAACACAAACAAATTTCCCTCTTTTTTTAACATATCTTTATATTGTATCCAATCTTCCCCTTTAAATCTCAAATGTGGATTTATTACCTCTGCTGGCATCATTGAGCAACCATCTTTGAAATGAAGGTTATTGTCTGCGACCTCCCACAATGACAACATCTCAGCTATCCTATCAAGCCTTTATCTCCTACCACAACAGGACTTTTTCCGTATCCATGGTTGGAGTTAGGACAACTCAAGCATCAGCTGGTTTGATTCAGGTTCTGCTTTCTCATCACAATGAGGCATAAGAACATAAGAACATAAGAGACGCCAATGTTGGATCAGGCCAAAGGCCCATCCAGTCCAACACTCTGTGTCACACAGTGGCCAGAAATACCAGTGCCATCAGTAGGTCCAGCAGTGGGGCCAGGACATTAGAAGCCCTCCCACTGTTGACCCCCCCCAAGCACCAAGAAGACAGAGCATCACTTGCCCCAGAGCCCCTATCTATACCTTGTGGCTAATAGCCACTGATGGACCTCTGCTCCAGATGCTTATCTAATTCCCTTTTGAAGCCGTCCATGCTTGTAGCCACCGCCACTTCCTGTGGCAGTGAATTCCATGTGTTAATCACTCTTTGGGTGAAGAAGTACTTCCTTTTATCCGTTCTAACCAGACCGCTCTGCAGAAAAGGTATCTCTGGGTTGCTTGGCTGGGCTTTCTTATTTGGCACAATCGGGAAACATCTCATTCTGGTGAAGCCTTGCATGAATGGAGAGAGAACAACCAGAAGCTGACTCTCAGCTGAAATGGACTCTTCGCTGATCAGCTTTGAGTCAGGTTCTGATCACCCCCTCCAGGACACAAAAAAGTCACTGCGCCCCAAGAGGACTCACAACACCTGCAAGAAAATGGGGGGGTATATAGTGGGAGAAAGAGAAAGCTGAGTGATATATTAACTGGTAAATTAAGCTGTTAGTAATGTCCAAACATTCTTCTTAGGCTTCTTCTGTGTGTTGTCAAACATCTTTTTTCAATCCGGTCACAAGTAGTTCTATGTTAGTATGTTAGTAATGTTCCTTTGAATTTCTGTTAAAAAGTCTCTTCAGGGCGCATTCAGAACCGCTTCTTTGCGTGCTGGTTACTTTTACACTCCCGATAACGTGGAGGAGCTTCCTCTGTATTCCTCTCCTTCCGGCTTTTTTCAATCATCCTTCGGGTTGCTGTTAACTCTTTCAGTTCATGTGCTATAAATCCTCTTCCTTTCATGCCATTTCAGGAGGTCTCCAGCTTTGAGAATGGTATTAAATTTCAGTTTCGCTTTTATATGCTCCCAAACTCTCCGTTGGATCCTCCTCCGCAACTGTTGACTTTTATAAGCGCTTACAAGGCACTTCTCGCTGTCACAGTTCAAACTTTTCCGTTTTTCACAATCCCCCGACAGATTCACAGCCATAAACAATCCAAGTATTAAGCAGCCAGCTCTCACATATAAGCAAACGCCCAGACGGAAGTCCCTCCCTTCTTCTCCGCTTGCCTTTGCCCAGCTCCGACATCTTTTTTCTTTTTGTTTAGCTTGGAGTCAGGTTCTGATCCCCTACAGGTCACAAAAAAAGTTGCTGTGCCCCAAGAGGACTCACAACACCTGCAAGGGGATTGTAGCCAGCCTACTCAGCCCTGAACCTAGGGTGGTCTTTCCCGAGAGAGAGACACCCCAAAATGACCTCTGCACCTCCACAAGCAGTGCTTTCATGAAGACAGGCTTGGCTTAAAGACTGCCTTTTGCTGGGAGGCTAGGAGAACCACATCTTGGCTGAGAAAACTCAGGCCAAGTGAAGACTCAGGCCAATGGAATTCATTGTCACAGGAGGTGGTGGCAGCTACAAGCATGGACAGCTTCAAGAGGGAATTAGATAAGCATACGGAGCCGAAGTCCATCAGTGGCTATTAGCCACAAGGTATAGATAGGGGCTGGGGCAAGTGATGCACTGTATTCTTGGTGCTTTGGGGGGGGGCAACAGTGGGAGG
The DNA here is from genome assembly GCF_001447785.1 of Gekko japonicus. Lineage (NCBI taxonomy): Eukaryota > Metazoa > Chordata > Lepidosauria > Squamata > Gekkonidae > Gekko > Gekko japonicus. Next base: position 570,998 of record NW_015160848.1, on the reverse strand, counting down.
ACTTCTAGTGTCCTGGCCCCACTGCTGGACCTCCTGATGGCACCTGGTATTTTTGGCCACTGTGTGACACAGAGTGTTGGATTGGATGGGCCACTGGCCTGATCCAACATTGGCTTCTCTTATGTTCTTATGTTCCTATGATTCTCCAGGCTGGCTGTACTGCCAATCATCCTCCATGCAAGCAAACCCCCCCCCCCCACGTCTATCTTGTCAGCTCAGTCCAAAAAGGACTAGAATGGGCAAGTCTCTGCCCTTGCCTCAGACATCTTCTACTGACCAAATGGCTAGACTTTTGTCTGTGAAGAGTGCAGGCAGGCAGGGTGTTATGTATGGGGACTGAAACATTGCAGGATGGTGCTGCCAGAGACAGGGTGAGCTTGGAGCCGAGTAACAACGGACCAACAGGATTATGGCAGTAGCCAATCAAGGTGTAGGGTGCTGCTGTCAGGTTCCACAGCCAAACAATTGAGTACACGCTTATCATAAGGTTATACTTTATTGTAAGAGCTACAGATGCAGTAACATCGTCACTGTTAGGAATGGCTACATTCCTACCCAGCAGGGCTCTTTTTGTAGCAGGAACTCCTTTGCATATTAGGCCACACACCCCTAATGTAGCCAATCCTCCAAGAGCTTACAGAGGTCTTCTTACAGGAGCTACTGTAAGCTCTTGGAGGATTGGCTACGTTAGGGGTGTGTCGCTTAATATGCAAATGAGTACCTGCTATAAAAAGAGCCCTGCCTACAAGCATAATGGGATATAGGGTATTTGTATGCACCCCCCCACCCCTAGTCCAATCGGCCTGACTCCCGCGCATGGGAGAATGGGGCCCCAGGCTGTTAAAGCCAAAGTTGGGAATCGAAACTGATCCCACAGGTAATTGATGGGAAGACACTACACAGGCAGCCTACAAGGTCAGAGATAATAAGGAAGGAAGGGATGCAGCAGCAGTTGGTACACAGGTCAATCAGATGCACTCCTGCCCATAAACATCATGGCAGCATAGCTGACAGCTGCGGCCAGAGACATGGTGAGCTTGGAGCTGAATAGCAATGTTGTTGCTGTTCAGTCGCACAGTCGAGTCCGACTCTTCGCGACCCCGTGGACCAGATCGCGCCAGGCCCTTCTGTCTTCCGCCGTCCTCTGAAGTTGGCTCAATTTTATGTTTGTTGCATCGATGACACTGTCCAACCATCTCATCCTTTGCTGTCCCCGTCTTCTTTGACCTTCGATCTTTCCCAGCATCAGGGTCTTCTTCTCCAGTGAGTGCTCCCTTCTCATTGGGTGGCCAAAGGATTTGAGCTTCAGTTTCATTATCTGGCCTTCCAGGGAACAGTCAGGGTTGATTTCTTTTAGGATTAACTGATTTGATCTTCTTGCAGTCCAAGGGACTCTCAAGAGTCTTCTCCAGCACCATAGTTCAAATAGCAATAGATCAACAGAATTCTAGCAGGAACCAATTCAGATGTAAAGTTTTGTAAATAGCCTATCATTGGGAGTGGGGTGTGTTGGGGTGTGGCGACTGTATGCAATATAACTGAGCTGAAATCTCTGAATAAAGTAGAGCTGTTCATTAGACATGGAGTCTGTTCATCCATGGAACCCACTATTTAATACAAAGACAAAGAGCCTCTCATGAATGAAGTACATTGCATGTTTCCATCCCCATCTCCTGTTTCACCTGTATGTCAGGAAATACCTCTGGAATAATCCTCTCATTCCCGTTTCCTCTCATTCCTGTTTCCATATATTTGTCTAAGATATCTGCATTTTTATACCTATGCCAGACCTATCAAGGAAACATTAACTCTCCATATTGTCGCAGGAGCCCGAGGAAGACCCTTCACTCTCCTCTTCGCTCGAGCTCCCTAATCCTTTTCCAACTCCAGCCACCTTGGTTCCCCATCCTGTCCTCTATCCCCGGGAGGATAATGGCCTCAGACACCTGGAGGGTAGGGAAGGTTACATCACCACTCCCTTACTCCTCCCTGCTGGATGCTGCAACGCGTCTCTCTGAGTCCTCGCACATCCAGGAGTCATTCCCGGCCTCCTCCAATTTCCCCCCTTTTATTTCCCTTCCCGTCTTCCCATCGTGCCTTACACCCGTCTCACCTTCCTCCGCCCCTGACCCCGCCTCCGTACAAAGCTTGGGATGCTCTACTCTGGGCGTGGCCCCTGTTCCAGCCCGGCCGGTTCCGGTCCACGGAGCTCGGCTGTGTGGCCGTGCCCTCGCGCCGGGCCTGTGGCAGTCCCCCTCCCATCCTTTGTCCCGGGACTCCCCAGCCTGGCGCCCGGATCCAACCCGCTGCCGTCGTTGCTGGCGCGCTCGTTCTCCCTCCCTCCGTGGCCCGCCGCTCCCCCGTCGCCCGCCCCGCTTTCCGCTGTCGGCGTCTCGGCTCTCGACGTCTCGGCTCTCCTCGGGTTGGCGTGCTGCCAGGGTGAGCATTGGGTCGCGTGTGCTCTGTCTCCCCAGCATTGTGTTGGGGTTGCCAGCTCCGGTTGTGGGGGGGTGGAGTCCCGTCCTCGGGACACATATCTAGCGAATGGTCTCCCATTCAGGCTCATCCTGCTGCACATTAAGAAACATCACCTCTTTTGTCTGGCACCAGGGAAACGCCAGCCCACTCTATTGTTCCACAATGAACAATCCCAGCCACCCATCCAGCACCTGGCTTAATCTCATTATAACTACACTGTGCCCCTCTGAAAGCTCACTGGTCCCACCTAGGGCTTGCCCCTGTGGATGCCACAGCTCCTGAGGCTCATCATTGGTCCAGGTAATCTTTTGTCTTCACCTGGGGCAAGCCCCTCAAGACCTTCCATTAGTCAGCATTGTTTTCCAAAGTCTATATCCGTCAGAGCACATGGCCTCAGATTGCGTGTCTGACCCTGATGCCAACTGGCAGTTCACTCCTAAACCTCTGGTTTGGGTCATACACTCATCTCTACGGACCCCTGCACATCTGGACAGGTTGTGTCACCCTGTAACTGACCCCTCTATATGCTGTCAATCACTTCTGCTTTCTTAGTTCTGCATTGTTTGCTCTTTTTGAATGCTTAGTGTGTTTGTAATTAGGGAAATGCTTTAATAAAAACTATTTAATTTACTCTTCAAATCTGGAGTTTTCCTACTGAGCCGGACCTCAGTATTCAAGTGCTATACAATTTCTGTATCCCTCTGGCCTATCCTGCCGCATAGCTAACGTCCCCAAACAACAAGGCAGGCCATTGGTGGTAACAGGATTGCTTTATTAATGCCTGGTTGACTTTATTATTTCAGTCCTTTTCATTTACAACTGCTTTAATTTAAACTTTACAACCGCACAGTTCAAGGGTTTCATTTTAATAAAGGGTATAATGCTGCAGTATAGCAAAGCAGTACTGGAAGGTGGTTCTCTAAAAGAAGTGGCACCATTAACTATACCACTGGCACCGACTAGTATGCTTATATATATATTTCCTGTATGCCTTGTCCTAATCTTGCTGCTTGGCTTTCGTCCTTATACATTTCGGGGGATTTTTTAATCACATGAGAACATAAGAAGACTCTTCTGTATCTGACCAAAGGTGCACCAGCTCCTGCCTTTGGTTCATACAAGGGCCGATCAGCCACCTCCAGGAAGCCCACGAACTGAATGAGTACAGAGGTGACCTCCCGCCCACGTTCCTGAGCCACTGATATAAAGACTTACACTACATATGGTAAAGGAGGAAGTACATATTCATCATGATTAGCAGCCATTAATAGTACCATCCTCCCTACATTTGTCATGTTCAATACATTATTCCTTGTTCCAGATTTGTGTAACCCAACGTTGACTGCATTGGCTTCCTCTCTGTCATCCACATCGAGTCTCAGTGAAGAAATTGGATTTATACACCACCCTTCACTCGGAGCCGCAGAGTGGCTTACAATCTCCTTCCCTTCCCTTCCCCACGACAGGCATCTTGTGAGGTAGGTGGGGTTCAGAGAGCTCTGAGAAAAATGTTCTTGAGAGGAGAGCTCTGAGAGAACTGTGACTGACCCAAGGTCATGCAACTAGCTGCATGTGGAGGACTGGGGAATCAAAGCCGGGAGCCACCCCGGAGTCCCCCACCGGCAAGGTAAGTCAGACTTGGCAAACCTATCAGAGTCGCAAAATGACCTGAATCTCCCTGGTCTGAAAGACGCCAGATTGGCCATCACCAGAGCCAGGGCCTTCTCAGTGGTGGCTCCACGCTGGTGGAATGAGCTCCCGGAAGACATCAGGGTCCTGCGGGACCTCTTACAGTTCCGCAGGGCTATAAAACGGAGCTCTTCCACCAGGCCTTTGATTAGGAGCCGCCATTGATGAAAGAGTGATCAAAAACTGAACATGCTACGGCCCTCATGTTACAACTTTGGATATTGGCCTTCCTACAGCAAACCATCTTATAGCAATCGCCATCAGCACTTACTTGCACTTTATGTAAATTGTTTATGTGAAATGTTTATTGTATTTTACTGTTTTTGTTGTATTTTAACTTGTTGTATGCCGCCTTGAGCCAGCCTGTGCGAGCAACGCAGGATATAAATCAAAGGTAAACAAACAAACAAACAAATAAATAAATAAATATATTCCTGTTCAGGAGCAATAAAACTCAAATAACCAAGGACTAGTAGATAGGAAGCTGAAGAGATGAGGTACCTTTGTGTTGTCTTTTGGATTTCCCAAAAGTGCCTGGCTGACTGAAGAACTAGAAGGATCTCTGTTCTGGCCCAGCAACCATGTGAACAAGCAAACTTGCCTTTTACTGGGTCATTGAACTCAAAGTGGACTCCTCTAAATGGCATCAACTCATCATGGTGTCATGTACCTTCTCAACATCTGCTGCTTTGGATCTAGGAGCCCAATATGGAATCTGGATCTATTCCTGTGTGCTCTTCCAATGAGCAATGACCCCTCCCCGATTTTCAAGTCCTTAGAAATAGGAAGAAACTGAATCCACAAAAGAAATTTTGATGCAAGAAGATTTATTGGGGGGGGAGGGTGGTTAATATAATTTGCAGTGAAGCAGTTTCAGGGATGACAAACATATCTTGTTCACTCAGCAAACAGCAGTCCTTCCACTGACCCTTTAGCTGGGATAACTGAAAGGCTACAAAGCAAATGACTACAGAGGTGAACGCAGGCAGGAAGACCTTTGTGGACTCCTGAAACATTTAGGAGGCCCACAGAGGGAAAATGCTCATACACTTCTCATCTCAAATTCAACATAAGTAAAATGTAATGAAGCACAACAAATCAAAACAAAAACCCTTTCATGGTAAGAGTTCAGAGAATACAAATTAAATATCACCCGTCCCTGGTTATGAGCACTTGAGATGTCATTAAGTGCCAACTGATCTTGATTTGATCCGGGAAGTGTCAAGCTTTCTCATGCCCAAGTCCATGAAGTTGTCAGCCATCGATCCGTTCCATACTGTTCAGGTAGCCGTTTCATTCTCATTCATGTGAAGCTCTCCTTCCAGCTTAACAGAGGCGACCACAAGGGGGGCAGGCGGCACAGGCCGTGTACCCTCCCACGCGGAGAGGCTCACAGCTGGCAGCCAGAACTGGCCCTGGGACTGTAACAACACAAGGAGGTGGCTGTATGGTGACTTCGGATGGTGGGATCTGGTTGATGCAGGAGACGCTGGCCCCACTGGTGAGGCCAAGGCAATGTGCTGATGTTGAGCTACCCCAGCATGAAGAGGGGCCGCAGGGACTGGGGCAGCAACCCAGTCTGCCCAGACCGCCTTTTGGGTAGTCACATGGGGAGCAGCATGGAGAACATGGGGAGCAGGATGGGATGGCACAGGATGGAGGACAGCAGGACATCTTGGGAAGGTGGCGGTGAGTCTGGAATGACATTAGGAAAGGATGGGAAATGTCAACGTGACGGTCTGAAGAATAAACCACTTAAAATCTGAAGCATAACTATTTCTCCCCGGGAGTGAATCCTATTCAACTCAGAAAGAATGAGGGTAAACAAGTTGGTGAGATGGATAAATGCATAGGTTTTTCGTAAAATATTTTTTTATATGGCTTGAGCCACTACATGAAATGAACCTCATGAAATGAACTGTGGGCTGTTTTCAGACTGAGAAATGCAAAACAAAAAGGTATCTAAAATATGGCTTGCTTGACTTTTTTTTTTTTTTGTAATTTGGAGAAATCTCCATGGTTATACGAGTAGCAAAGCTAGATCTTTTTCCTGGAGTGCCTTAGACACCACCACAATTGTAGTGATTTAAGCGTTCGAGTCAAAACACCCTTTGTCAGGTATCTGTAGCAAAGTAACTGTCCTTTCATTCTGCACTGGAGTATATCACTGGACAAGGAATTAACTTTTGAGATGGCCTCAGATTAATTTCTCAGTTTCTGTCCTCACAGTCCTTGGGGAAAGATGATTGACATCATGTGGATTGTATCTGCTGCCATTTCAGATAGACCAAGGGTAGTTAGAGGAGTGGCAGTGGTTGGGAGCGAATCTTTAATGCCAGGAATTGCCTGGAGGTTGACTACCCTAATATTAGTGGATAATTGAGTGCCTGAAACTTCCACCTTATATTTCATTCATGAAGATGTTTCAAATCGGCTCTGGAGAGGCAGCATTCAAATTTTCTCAGTACATTTCTACATTACAACTTGCATTCCCCCCTTTTCACCCTATGCCTAGGGATCTCTTCAGGTGCCCTCTCCTTCCCTCCCTCCCTCCCTCCCTCCCTCCCTCCTTCCTTCCTTCCTTCCTTCCTTCCTTCCTTCCTTCCTTCCTTCCTTCCTTCCCTATGTGAACAATGAGAGATAAAAATGTCACTGATCTCGTCCCAGAGGAGAAATTTCCTAAACTTCCTTACCATCTTTCTGACTTACAGGATATATTGCACACAAGAAGAAGACGGTATAATGGACTTACCAAGGGTTGTATCTGAAGAGAAGCAAGGAAATGAGGCTGAGCAGAGTTGTGGAAATGGTTGAAGGTGGCAAGAGCTTTTATACCATCTCTTAAGAACGTCAAATTGGTGATTGTTTTCAGAGTTTTTGATTTGCTAAAGGTCTGAAAGCTCCCCATGGCACTTGGTTAAGCTGTTTAATGACATATTAGAGGGTGAAGACATTTTTGCCCTGCCATTTCCCCTCATCATACAGTATTATAGGACTCGGTTCTACACAATTGTACATGAGTCAGTTCAGAAATGAACCTGTGGGATCTCCTGTCTGACCAGAGTGGAAGCAAGTGACCTGCTTTGCTCGGAATGCAGACCTTTTCATATTCCAGTATTTTACTGTTTGCTCCTTCCCTGCGGCCCTCTCCTGGGGTCCTGACTTGGGGTTCATCCCCCATCCCCCATCCATTCACAGTATGGCTGCCCGGCCACTTCTGGCTGCTTCAGAGCTCATTCACTTTCTGAGCCTTGGGGTGTTCTGGGTGGACATTTTTGGGGCCTGCCATTGGCTTCTGCATGGCTCCAGTAGACTTGTTGTCGATGGGAAAGAACTTTTGTGTATAGGAGCCTTGTGAGCCAATTTGAATGTATGGATACTCCAATGCTGTGGTGCCCAGCCTTCCCCTTCACTGGCCTTTCACTGGCATCTGAAGGAAACACCAACCACATCTAGCCCCACTTCTCCATCAGCAGTAGCATGCCACTTTTGGCCCAGCCATCTGTTCTTCCAACGAAGCTTGCTGAAGCACCCCATCACCACCTGAACTCTGGGGGTGGCAAGACAGTCCAAAATCGCATTTGCGTTTTAGCAACCACATCACACTGCTGACTCATGTTCAGTGTATGGTCCACTAAGACCCCTAGATCCTTTTCACGCATACTACTGCCAAGACAAGTCCTCCCCAACCTATAATTATGCATTTGGTTTTTCCTACCTAAATGCAGAACTTTCCATTGAGTAAATGCAGAATTTTCCATTAAGTAAAGTTCAGTTATACGATGTCCTTTCAACTATTCCCCAATGCCAGACTTTGATGAGGAAGAGAACCTCAGTTTACCCGCAGATTTCTTCTTTTTTCTCTTGCTTTCAGATTCTTACCAGCAGTTCTTCAAGTAACTGGATGCTGTCCCCTTCTTAAGCAAAGTTTAACCCATCTTTCTGAAAGACAGTGTGTTGCCCATTTGGCAACCAGTTCTCTTAAGGATTTCAAGAAGCATTTACTGAACTAGCAGTGGAAGGAGAAGCAGTAGGCCAATTCAGGTGTATCATCTGATGTTTGCTCAGCACCGTCCTGATCTGAGCTGAGGTATTCTCCGCCTCCCTTTCTTTTTGTTCCAAAGAAAAATAACCCCTCCTAACTTATAGAATATGTGAAACAATTAAGCCCAGCTAGGATTCGTTCCAAGGGGAGAGTAGATATCGCCCACATTCCAACACCAGGTGCAATAACTTAAAAAGGGAAAACCTGATGTCGTTAACCCCTTCCAATCTGGTGCTATCATCTAAATTTTTGTAAATACTCCTTGGTTATCTTATATATATAAATTTCTCCTAACATGTTGGCCATTTTCAGCTGTCCCATTGGCTGTGCTGTATGCTCCATCAGCCATTGGCCCATCAACCACCACTCAAGAGTAATCATGTACCGTTGGCAGGGTGCTGGGCCTGCTCCTCTTCCCTGCCCACTACTGCCTCAGCCATTGTTTTCGGTCAGAATAACTTCCAAAACGGCTGTCTCTCCTGATGAAGACACTTCTCCTGCTTGGCTCCTGTGGTACTAACTTTTCCCTCAGTGGCTATTGCTAGGCAACCAAGCTTGGTTCTGTCAGTAAAAAGGCAAGGGCAGGAGGCCCTGTTCAGGCCTTTGTGGGGAACTCATTGGGGCCAGTCCTGACTAGGGTTGCCAGGTCGGGAAATTCCTGGTGGAGTCTTTTGAAGCTGGGGGGGGGGGGGGGGGGGGGGGGGGAGAGGCCTTAGCTGAATAGAATGCCATAGAGGCCACCCTCCAAAGCAGTTATTTTCTGCAGGGGGAGAGAGAGATCTGTTGTCCAGGAAGTACCACAGCCAGTGTCACATAACAGTTAGCACTTCAGACGAGGGTGTCCAGACCCCGGTTCTTGCTGTGGAAGCTGAGTGGGTGATTTCAGACCAGTCACAGACTTTCAGCCTAACCTACCACACAGGGTTGTTGTGCAAGTCAAAAAGAAGAGAGGACATGATGGAACCTGCTTTGGTCCCCATTGCAGAGAAAGATTGTACTTTTCCTCCTGGGGAGCCATTGTTGCCAATCTCCAGGTGAGGGCTTGAGATCACTCAGAATACAACTGCTCTCCAAGATGGAGGGGGAGGAGATGGAAAGCTGAAGGGGCAGATATGTTACCCTGCAAGGAGCTTATAATGCTCTTATGGACTTATGAGCCATAAGTAATAACTGGACTGTGCAATGAGTGTGCCAAGGGAATGGACTGTATCGTGACCATGAGCTAATGCCAACTAACTGGACTGTGAACACATGCCCAGATGAGGGAAGCCTCCTCTTGAGACAATGTGCCAGACCAAGGATGGATCCATAGGTTACCTGCCACCTCTCTCTTGCAATGCAGCAGAGATGAATCAAGCATCCCTGCCACAAACAGCACACAGAAGCCAGTAAAAGCATGCTGTAGAGCAATGCCATGCCATGCAAGGAACACCTGAGCATCTCTACAAAGACTCCATGAACAGAAACCTGTCAGCATGCAGGCATATCTCCCCACCACCATCTTTGCCAGATACTGCATGTATGCCGCCTAGCATAACAAAAGAACTTGCATAAAGGGATTAGCTGACTGACATGTTATACCTGCCAAGCTCATCACACAGAGAGATCATTGGGGTATCAACACTAATTACCATGGCTGCTTCTGCTATTCTCTTCTAAAGGTCCCACTGTTAGTAGTAATGGAATCAATATTGACCGATTAAGCCCCCATCCTCCTGAAACCAGTTTTTGCTTAAGCATCTTTCTGGGGAAATGGCCAGTGAAGCCCACCCCCAAGTCCAAATAATGTATAAAAGAGCAGGATCTGACATGCTCTCTCTCTTTCACTTCCTCTCTACCTGACCCCATCCTATCTTGCAGACTCTCACTGTAACATTGCCCAGAGTCTTTCCAGATGTTCTGCCCGTTCAGAATATCACCATTTTCCCCTTAGAGTCTCCCCTATTTTTCCGCTGTAAGGATCGCTTCATCACCTCAGGACAGGTCAGTATTGCCCAACCAACAAACTCCTGCTAATGTGAATGTCTCTATACCCTTTCAGTCTATTTTTCCTAGTACTGTATTGATTATGTGATTGTGTTTATTTCTTTGAATGCAGATTCCCCAGTAAAGAAACCATTTCACTGAGATCTGGTCTCTGCATCTATTTCTGGGATCACTGGGAAAGGTGGGACTCCTGTATACAAAGGTTATTGCTCCCTATTTGCCATTTTCCATTTAATATTCAGATCCCCCATATTATTAATTATTAAAAACAATTTGGCTAACAGGTAAAGGTAGGTTGATGGTTGGCTGGGAAGGAAATAGAGTTGCCAACTCCAGGTTGGGAAATTCCTGGAAATTTGAGGGGTGGAACCTGGAGAGGGTGGGGTTTGAGGAGGGGTGAGACATCAGACAGGTACAATGCCATAGATTCCACTCTCCAAACCAGCCAGTTGCTCCTGGGGAATCATTGTTGCCAATCTCCAAGTGAGGGCTGGAAATCACTCAGAATTACAACTACTCTTCAGGAGGGAGAGGGGAGGAGATGGAAAGTTGAAGTTAGGGGGACAGATAATGGTAGGTTGATGATTGGCTGGAAAGGAGATAGAGTTGCCAGCTCCATGTTGGGGAATTTCTGGAGATTTGAGGGGTGTAGCCTGGGGAGGGTGGTGTTTGAGGAGGGGTGGGATCTCAAACAGGTATACTGCCATAGACTTCACCCTTCAAATCAGCCATTTCCTCCTGGGAAACCACTTCTTCCAATCTCCAAGTAAGAGCTGGATAGTCAGAATTACAGCTGCTCTTTAGATGGCATAGATTAGTTCCCCTGGAGAAAATGGTGGACTCAGTGTCATTATACACTGTTAACGTCACCACACCAAATTGATGCTGAATGCCCAAAGCCAGGGCACCTTCCCAGAGCTTTGGCCACTTTCATGTCAGAATAAACTGCAAAAATGGCTGTCACTCCTGCTTGGTTCTGCCATGGCTGGCTGGCTACTGAGACAGGCCAGTGGCCATCAAACCATTCTCTTCAAATTCCTGTTTGGCATCTGACTTTCCCCTAGGCTTGGCAATCTCCAAGTGGGATCTGGAGATCTCCCACTTTTACAATTGATCTCCAGATGAAAGAGATCAGTTCCCCTGGAGAAAATTCCTGCTTTGGAGGGTAGACCCTATGGCATTATACCCTGCTGAGTCCTTTCCCTCCCCAATCAGTGCCATCCACAGGATCCACCCCCCAAATCGTCAAGTATTTCCTTACTCAGAGCTGGTAACCCTACTTTCCCTTCAGTGCCTGCTGCTAGGCAACTGAGCTTGTTTCTGTCAGTAAAAAACCCTTTCCACACCTATTTTGACCTTTGGGAGAAAACTCATTGGGGCCAGTCCTGACTAGGGTTGCCAGACCCAGGTAGGGAGATTCTGTGTCTAAGGAAGCCAGTCTAAGAAAGCCATAGTCTGGGGAGGGGAGAGGCCTCAGCTGAACAAAATGCTATAGAGGCCACTGTCCAAAGCAGTTAATTTTCTCAGGGGGGGGGGAGATCTGTTGTCTGGAGTTCAGTTGTAAAACATGGCAACCTTCAGACTCCACTTGGAGGTTGGCTACCCTAGGCATAGCAGTCAGCACTTCAGAGCAGTCTTTGCTAGAGCCAGGTTCTTGCTGTGGCAGCTGACTGGGTGATTTTGGACCATTCACAGGCTTTCAGCCTAACCTACCTCACAGGGTTGTTGTGCAAGTCAAAAGGGGGAGAGGAGAATTATATAAATTGTTTTGGTCCCCATTGCAGAGAAAGACTACTTTTCCTCTGGGAGAACCATTGTTGCCAATCTCCAGGTGAGGGCTGAAGATCACTCAGACTTACAACTGCTTTCCAGTTGGCAGAGATCAGTTTCCCTGGAATAAATGGTGTACTCTGTGTCCTTATACCCTGCTGAGATGGCTCCCCATGACACTCAGAATTACAACTGATCCCCGGGAGGGAGGGGGAAGGAGATGGAAAGCTGAAGTCAGAGGGGCAGATAAAGGTACGTTGACAGTTCACTGGAAAGGGTTGCCAACTCCAGGTTGGGAAATTCCTGGAGATTTGAGGGGTGTAGCCTGGAGAGGGTGGGGTTTGAGGAGGGGGTGGGTCCTCAGACAGGTACAATGCCATGGACTGTACCCTTCAAACCAGCCATTTCCTCCTGGGGAACCACTGTATCCAATCTCCAGGGAAGGGCTGGAGACTCAGAATTAAAACTGTTTTCAGAGGGCAGAAATCAATTCCCCTGGAAAAATATTAAGCTCTGTGGTCGACAGAACAAATTGATACTGAGCGCCCAAAGCCAAGGCACCTGCCCAGAGCCTCTTTCTACAGATCATTGTATTTATTTCCACAATGAGCTTTTTTCCTACTTGTTCCATAAATGTTAATGTCACTTGATGGTCCCTTGATTGTTAAATATTGCTTTATGAGGGCAAACACATGTAAGAGAAGAACTGGTGGGAGGAAGATGTTAGACATACCTTCTATCACATCAATCATATTGACAGCACCCCCTGTTGGTGGGGGAGGGGAAGCCCCCTGCCTTGCTATTGGCTGGAATGCAGGAGGGGTGAGTTAGGGTTGCTGGGAAGAAGGAGGCAGTGGAAAATGGCTGTCACTGATTTGTACAGTGGGGTGGCGGGAAGCTTGAATGGCTGGGCTGTGTGTTTATATAGGAAATGCATATTGCAAAAGTGTGCTTATGAAACTGAGAAATAAATGTTGGAAAGAGAAATGGCAAGCCCCTGTGGATGTTTCTTTCTTTCTTTCTTTCTTTCTTTCTTTCTTTCTTTCTTTCTTTCTTTCTTTCTTTCTTTTGTACAAGGGAAGGAGGGAAGGCATGACATGGTGCTTGTGGTTTGGAAAAAAAGATTAAAGGAGAGCTGAAAAAAACTTTTCATTTTCAAGGCCCTTTTTTCCAAAGAAAGAGATAGAAAGAGGGAGATAGAGACAAACTCAAGTCCTCCATGCAAAAAGCCTTCGCCACCCATGTTGAATTCTCCAGGACTCTTGAGAGAGCAAGAGAGTCCTCATTTCAGCAAAAGTCATAGAATCATAGGATGTTAGAGTCGGAAGGGATCTTGCAGGTCATCTAGTCCAACCCCCTGCACTCTGCAGGAACATAGCCGAAAGATAGCCCTAGAGTCTGGGGAAAACATTTTTTAAAAATCCTTAAAAATAAAGAGTCAGCCTGTGGAAACTATTGATGTGCTCCCTGTGAGACTTCTCACAGAATGGCTTCCAAAGAGAGATAATCTAGCCAATGGCTGGGGGGGGGGGAGAGGGCGGGCGAAGAGGGACGCCAATTAGATTGCAGCTTGAAGCAAAGGCAGAAGGCAGGAGTTTTTGCAACCTTCACTGCCCCCCCAACTAAGCATGCACCTCAAGATTCCATGTGTGCACAAGGACCTCCCCCACCCCCGGCCAGAGTGTTTGCAGTGTCATTATGTCAATGGCTGGGCTGTTTCCCACCATTCCCCCTTCCTCTCTTTCCAGCCTCCCTATGAAATAAGAAAGCACTCCAGAGCCTGGCTATAGAAGTTTTGCTCTGTCATCCAGACATTACAAATGTGTGCCTGCTAACTGACTGGTTATTTCAAGGCTCCATCCAACAGGGGAATCCATCGCAACGAATCTCTCAAGGGAGGGGGGTAGGTGAAATCAGTTTTCTGAGGTGTCTGTCTGAGGTGTCCTCCCAGTGTACCAAAGTAGCACATGCCTCTCCCCCCTGTTCCTCTCTCTGCACACTCAAATGAATGGGAATAAAGGATAAGGAGTTGAAATAAACAAAGCACTTGCCAGGTTGTGTGCAGGGTCCTCCCCCCCTTTCCCAGGGTACCCAAGCCAGTCTATGTGAAGCGAAATAAATCCTGAGGAAATAAATAATATCGGATTGCAATTAAAAAAAACACCAGTTCTGCAGTTCATGCTATCGTACAGAGGCATGCTGTAGAGAACCCCAACCTTTTGGAGAGGTCAGAGGGAATGTCCCAAGGCGACAGGTGTGATTTGGGTGTGGCAGGAGCTGTTTTGGTGACTTTGGGGTGCACCGACCCCTTGGTGGTACACCACCCCAACTTGCACTTTGTTCCATTTGGGGTATCGAGTGACACCTCCGTGGTCTTATCTCAATGAGGTGGACCCCTAGGCACTGATTTTTTGAGTGATCGGGGGTAGAGAGAAGAAGAAGAGAAGAGATTGGATTTGTACCCCATCCTTCACTACCCAAAGTTACTACCCAAAGGAGTCTCAGAGCGACACACAAACTCCTTTCCCTTCCCCTCCCCACCACAGACACCCTGTGAGAGAGAGCTCTTGACAGAAACGTCTCTTTTTCAAGAACAGCTCTTATCAGAACTACGACTTGCCCAAGGTCATCCAGCCAGGTGCAAGTGGAGGAGTGGGGAATCGAACCCCGTTCTCCCAGATTAGAGTCCACACAGATTAAATAACCACTACACCAAACTGGCTCTCCATTTTGTGGGTGTGCTTGAGCATCCCACCTTCTCAGAGAGCTTCAGGAGACTCTGGGAGACTTTGGGAAGTGATTTTGGGGGTGATTCGGGGTGTTTGCATGATTTTTGAAAGGCTGTGTGCAGAGAAAATTCTTTTAATGGAATCACCATGCCCCCAAAATGTGCACCCAGAGCCCCCCAAGGCTCAGGAAGTGAATGAGCTCTGGGGCAGACACAAGTGCCTGGGAAGCCATAGTTTGAGTGGACTTGGGGGATGAGCCCCAAGTGAAGACCCCAGGAGAGGGCCACAGGGAAGGGCCGAACACTAAAATACTGGCAAATGAAAATGTCTGCATTCCGGGGAAAGGAGGCAATTTGCTTCCACTCTGGTCAGACTGGAGATCCCACAGGTTCATTTCTGAACTGACTCATGTACAATTGTGTAGAACCGACTCCTGTAACACTGCATGATGAGGGGAAATGGCAGGGTAAACCAAGGTCACCCTCTAATATGACATTATACACCTTAATGAAGTGCCACGGGGAGCTTTCAGACATTTAGCAAATTAAGCACTCAGAAAACAATCACCTATTCGACGTTCTTAAGAGAGAGTATAAAAGCTCTGGAGACCTTCAACCATCTCCACAGCTCTGCTCAGCCTCACTTCCTTGCTTCTCTTCAGATACAACCCTCGGTAAGTCCATTGTGCCTTCTTCTTCTTGTTGTTCACGATACACAAGGCGAGAAACAAAGACAGAATGGGAGTAAGGATGTTTAGGAGTTTTCTCCTTTAGAAAAAAAAAACATCTTGATGTGATCATGAAATGTTTAACTCTCAGTGTCCACATCAGAATGAAAGGAGGCAAGAAGCAGAGGGCACCTGAAGAAATCCCTAGGCAAAGGGAGACAAGTGTCACTCTCTGAAATGTATTGGCCTTAATGTAGAAACGTACTGCAAAAATTTGTATGTTGCCTCTCCAGAGCCTATTTGAAGCTCCTACATGAATGAAATTCATGGTGGAAGTTCCAGGCAGTAGATTATTCACTAATTTCAGGGTAGTCAACCTCCAGGTGGGTCCTGGCAATCTACTGGAATCACAACTGATCTCTTGGCGACAGAGGTAATTCCACCTGCAGAAAAGAGGCCCCTTCAAAATGGGGACTCAGTGTCATTCTGCCCCACTGATTCCCATCCCCTTCCGTAACCCTGCCTTACCTGTTGCCACTACCAAATCTGCAGGAATTCCTGTGCCTGGAGTTGACTCCCATAGCTAACTTTTAAATTCTATCGGTAATCTTCAGAAAGTCGGTCGACATTTCCTCCTTTTCTTGCATTCCACATTTCGCATCATTTCATTCTGGCCTTCCCTGTCCTGACAAACTCTGCAAGGCATTAAAGATTAAAGTAAGTCCATTATACCTTCTTCTTGCTGTTTACGATATATACAGTAAGAAGGAAAGACATTAAAGATTAAAGTAAGTCCATTATACCTTCTTCTTGCTGTTTACGATATATACAGTAAGAAAGAAAGACAGAAAGATGGGAAGTACGTTTAGGAAGTTTCTCCTTTGGGGGGGGGAAATCTTGATGAGAGGGGTGATATTTTTATCTCTCCATGCTCACGTCAGAAGGAAGGAAGGAAGGAAGGAAGGAAGGGGAGGGAGGGGGCACCTGAAGAGATCCCTCGGCATAGGGAGAAAAGGGGGGAATGCAAGTGTCCCTCTTCAATGAGAAATGTACTGAGAAAATTGGAATGCTGCCTCTCCAGAGCCGATTTGAAACATCTTCATGAATGAAATGTAAGGTGGAAGTTCCATGTCCTCGATTATCCCCTAATGTTTGGGTGCTTATCCTCCAGGTGGTTCCTGGCAATAAAGATTCGCTCCCAACCACTGCTAGTCTTGTTTACCTATCCTTTCTGTATCTGAAATGGCAGCAGATACTCCCCAGATACCATGCTGTCCATCAGCTTTCCCCAAGCAGAAGTCCTAGTACTGTCAAAACAGAAACGGAGAAATGAATCTGAGATGCTCGCAAATGTTAATTCCTTGTCCATTGATATACTCTTCAGTTTACTCTCCAGTGCGGAATGAAAGGACAGTTACTTTGTTACAGATCCCTGACAAAGGGTGTTTAGCCTCTTGAAAGCTTAAATCACTAAAATTGTGTTGGTGTCTAAGGCACCCCTGGACCCAGATCTAGCATTTCTACACACGTAACAAAGAAGATGTCCCAACTTTAAAAAAAAAAAAATCAAGCAAGCAATATTTTATTTTTTGCCATTACAAACCGGTCCCACAATTTGTCGTGCCAGGCAGTGAGTGTTGTGGGGTGCAGGTGATTTCCAAGATGCTGCTATTGTTATGTTGGCAGTTGCTAGTAGTATTGAGGTGAGTGTTTTGGTGTTGCCTTTTATTGAGTTATCCCATCTATTTAACAGCATGATTTCTGGTTTGCAGGAGATCGTCTGCGAGGTAATCTCGTTAATTTGGGGTGTTACTTCTTTCCAGTATTGGAAAGTCCGTGAGCAGAAAAAATCAAGCAAGCAATATTTTAGACACCTCTTAGTGTTGCTTTTCTTTGTCTGAAAATAGCCCAAAGTTCATTTCAGAAGGTTAGGTTAGATGTAGTAGCTCAAGCCATTAAAAAATCTTTTATGAAAAACCTATGCATTTATCTATCTCTCCAAATTGTTTACCCTCATTCTTTCTGAGCTGAATAGGATTCACTTCCGGGGAGAAATAGTTACGCTTCAAACAGTAAGTGGTTTATTCTTCAGACCCTCACACTGACATGTCCCATCCTTTCCTAATGTAATTCCAGACTCGCCGCCACCTTCCCAAGATGTCCTGCTGTCCTCCATCCTGTGCCATCCCATCCTGCTCCCCATGCTGCTCCCCATGTGACTACCCAAAAGGCGGTCTGGGCAGACTGGGTTGCTGCCCCAGTCCCTGTGGCCCCTCTTCATGCTGGGGTAGCTCAACATCGGCACGTTGCCTTGGCCTCACCAGTGGGGCCAGCGTCTCCTGCATCAACCAGATCCCACCATCGGAAGTCACCATACAGCCACCTCCTTCAACCGTCGTGATCCCGGGGCCAGTTCTGGCTGCCAGCTGTGAGCCTCTCCGCGTGGGAGGGTACACGGCCTGCTCCGGCTGCCCCCCTTGTGGTCGCCTCTGCTAAGCAGGAAGGGGAGCTTCACATGAATGGGAATGAAACGGGTACCTGAACAGTATGGAACGGACTGACGGCTGACAACTTCGTGGACTTGGGTGTCAGAAAGAATGACACTTCCTTGTTCAAATCAAGATCAGTTGGCTCTTAGCAGCATCTCAAATGCTCATGACCACAAACAGGGGATAGTTAATTTGTATCCTCTGCACTCTCAGCATGATCTTTTTTTTCTCATTATGCCTTATTTTGTTTTCCTAAATGTATGATGAACTGGAAATGAGAAGGGTATGAGCATTTTCCCTCTGTGGGACTCCGGAATGTTTCAGGAGTCAACAAAGATCTGCCTGCCTGAACAGTAACCTGTGTTCACCTCAGTATTCTTTTGCTTTGGCTTTGTAGCCTTTCAGTTATCCCAGTTAAATGGGCAGTGGAAAGGTGACTGTTTGTTGAGTAAAGCAAGTATGTTTGTCATCCCTCAAACTGTTTCAATGCTAATTATGTTAACCCCCCTCCTTCCCCCCCAATAAAGCTTCTTCCTGCATCAAAATTTCTTCTGTGGATTCAGTTTCTTCTGATTTCTAAGAACTTGAAAAGTGGGGAGGGGCTGTCGCTCAGTGGTAGAGCACATAGGAATAGTCCCAGATTCAGTGCTGGGCTTCTCAATCCCAGGCAGCAAATGCTGAGAAGGTACATGACGCCATGATGAGCAGATGCCATTTAGAGGAGTCCACATTGAGTGACTAGTAAAACGTAAAAGTAAAGGTTCCCTTGCTTGAAAGTCAGTCGAGTCCGACTCTAGGGTTGCGGTGCTCATCTCTGTTTCAAAGTCGAAGTGCCAGCGCTGTCCGAAGATGTTTCCGTGGTCATGTGGCCGGCATGACTAAACACCAAGGCGCACGGAACGCTGTTCCCTTCCCACTGAAGTGGTACCTATTTATCTACTTGCAATTTCTTGCTTTCGAACTGCTAGGTTGGCACGAGCTGGAACTAGAGATGGGAGCTCACGCCGTCATGCGGCGCACTCGGGTCTCGAACTGCTGAACTACCAACCTTCCACAGTCTGCAGTTCAGGGTTTTAACCACTTGAGCCACCACATGACCCAGTATAAAAGGGCTTTTCCTGTTTGTATGACTTGCTGGGCCAGAACAGAGATCCTTCTAGTTCTGCAGTCAGCCAGACACTTTTGGGAAATCACAAAGATAACTGCCCTCTTCAGCTTCTTGTCCACCAGTCCTTGGGTATTTGAGTTTTATTTCTCCTGAGCAGGAAAGTATTATTTCTGTAAAGTTAAAAGATTCCCCACTAGTCCTTTTAAAAGCCACCTACTCTAGCGCCCGTTATGTCTATCAATGGCCCCGGGCACACAGGCCAGGTATCGTGGGGGGGGGAGGCGTGGCTAATTGCCCCGGCACGATTTGGTCTGTGATTACACAATCAGACGCGCTGGCGGCACAGCACGGGTCCTTCCCTCGGCACCCACGGGTAAACGAGGGACCGGAGGGGAATGACACACACCAGCGCGATCACACCACGGGCGTCTGGAGGCAGCCCGTGGCAAACGTTTACTAGTACCTTGGAGGTACTAGTTTTTAAATGTGCATTGTCGGCAGTAAGCCACGGATGTGCTCCACTTCCCAGATATTGGTGTGTGATCGCACCCGGATAATCCACCCACCTTCCGTGCCTCTCCCGCGGCAACTTTGCCATGTGACCGGGGCCTATGGTATTTTTTTAAATGCCCTATCCTTTTAGTTCCTTTAAAAAAATATCCCATTGGCACATTGCCAAAGTAAAAAAATATAGACTGCAAAATCAGGTAAAATAATTATTAAACTAGAGGAGGAGGAGGAGATTTGATTTATACCCCACCCTTCACTCGGAGTCTCAGAGCGGCTTACAAACTCCTTTCCCTTCCCCTCCCCACAACAGACGTCCTGTGAGGTAGATGGGGCTGAGAGAGCTCTTTCCGGAAAAGTCCTTGAGAGAACAGCTCTGGTAGAACTATGGCTTGCCCAAGGTCATCCAACAGCTGCAAGTGGAGGAGTGGGGAATCAAATCCGATTCTCTTAGATTAGAGTCCATGCATTTAACCACGACACCAAACTGGCTATAGAAGTAGCACTTTTTTTTTCTGATTTTCTATTTATTAACTTTATTTATACTCCCCTTCTCTCACCTTTGGTGTAGTGCCTTGGTGATGTGGCTAAGAGCCTGTTTGGTGTAGTGCTTAAGAGCAGTGAACTCTAGTCCGGAAATCAGGGTTTGATTCCCCAGTCCTCCACATGCAGCCAGCTGGGTGACCTTGGGTCAGTCACTGTTCTCTCAGAGCGCTTCTCTCAAGAGCAGTTCTCTCAGAGCTCTCTCAGTCCCACCTACCTCACAGGGTGTCTGTTGTGGAGAGAAGACGGAAAGGAGATTGTAAACCACTCTGAGACTCCGAGTGAAGGGCGGAATATAAATTCAACTCTTCTTCACTGAGACTCAGTGTGGATGACAGAGTGGAAGTCAAAGCAGTCGATGTCAAGTTAAAGGAATCTGGAACAAGGAATACTTTATTGAACACGACAAATTTATGGAGGATGGTACTATTAAAGGCAGCTAATCATGATGAGCCAGTGTGGTGTAGCGGTTAAGTGTGTGGACTCTAATCTTGGAGAACCGGGTTTGATTCCCCACTCCTCCACTTGCACCTGCTGGATGACCTTGGGCTAGCCGTAGTTCTGATAAGAGCTGTTCTCGAAAAAGAGCAGTGTCTGTCAAGAGCTCTCTCAGTCGTGTAATGCTGTTAATTTGAGAGATTATTTCCTTCCAGAATTGCTGAATAGTCCCACCAGCATTGTATGACAAGATCTGGGATCAATTCGTGATGAATAAGATCTCTAATATTGTGGACTGAGCACAAAACAGTTCCAGCAAAACATATGATAAATTTGTACGTACCTGGTACCCTGTACTTGACTTCATGGCTGAAAATAATGTGCTTCCTTCTAGGGCGAGTTATCACACATGGCTACGCTTTTGAGTTTAACCTGACCTCCACCTTACTGTCGAGACTCCTCTTGTGAATCAGAGCAGCAGACTCCTGAAGATGTTATCTTTTAAACTTGACTCAGTTCTATGGGATTCATGGCTCACACAGCTTCTATGTATAGGTGATCGGATTGAGTACTAACTTAGTTTGTTATGACAGTTGATGTATGTTGTAAAAATTTGTAATGGTGACTAACTGGTTGGTTTGTAATTTTGGATTCTCAGGACATTTGTATACTGTTTTGCAGTTATTGTATGTCTTGATATGTTATACTTCTTCTTAATAAACAGTTTAAAAACGAAATAAGAGCTCTCTCAGCCCCACCGACCTCACAGGGTGTCTGTTGTGGGGAGGGGGAAGGAAATGGAGTTTGTAAGCCACTCTGAGACCCCTTTTGGTAGTGAAGGGCGGGGTATAAATCCAGCCTCTTCTCTCTCTCTCTTCTCTTCCCTCCTTTACCATATGTAGTATGACTCTTTATATAAGTGGCTCAGGAACGTGGGCGGGAGGTCACCTCTGCACTCATCCAGTTCGTGGGCTTTCTGGAGGCAGCTGATCAGCCCTTGTATGAACAGAATGCAGGACTTGATGTGCCTTTAGTCTGATCCAGAAGGGTCTTCTTATCTTGTCTTGTGATCAAAAATCCCCCAAAATGTATAAGTATGAAAACCAAGACGCAGGATTACAATAAGGCATACAGGGGAAAAAATATGTAAGCGCACTCGTCACTGGTATAGTTAACGGTGCCACTTCTTTTAAAAAATCACCTTCTAGTACTGCCTTGTTATACCGCAGCCTTACTCCCTTTATTAAAATGAACCCCTTGAACCGTGCGGTTGTAAAGTGTAGAACAAAACAGTTGTAAACCAAAAGGACTGAAATCACAAAGTCAACGAGGCATTACTAAAGCAATCCCCTTGCAGGTGTTGTGAGTCCTCTTGGGGCGCAGTGACTTTTTTGTGTCCTGGAGGGGGTGATCAGAACCTGACTCAAAGCTGATCAGCGAAGAGTCCATTTCAGCTGAGAGTCAGCTTCTGGTTGTTCTCTCTCCATCCATGCCAGGCTTCTCCAGAGTGAGATGTTTCCCATTTGTGCCAAATAAGCAGGCCCAGCCAAGCAACCCAGAGATACGTTTTCTTCCTCATTGTGACGAGAAAGCAGAACCTGAACCAAACCAGCTGGTGCTTGAGTTGTCCTAACTCCAACCATGGATACAGAGAAAGATATGCTGTGGTAGTAGATAAAGGCTTGGCAGGATTGCTGAGATGTTTTAATGGAGGGAAGACCCAGACGACAACCTTCACTTCAAAATAGCTTGCTGAGCGCAAGTTGAAGGCCTGTCACCAATCGTATCCTGCTGATTCTCTTTAGTCCACCTCCTCCAACTGCAAAAGGCAGTTATTATAAATAATTTACATACTTTTCTTCAAGCGGACTTGGGGCTAAGTTGTTCAGAGCAGCTGCTGGATATGCAGATGTTCCCCAGTTCATTTCCAGGAATGTCACATTAAATTAAGGCCAGGTAGTAGTTGATGTGAGAATTCGACCTAAGACCCTGGAGAGCCACTGCTGGTCTATTTAGTATGGAAACTCTTCCCCTTGATATCTTGGAAGTCAGGACCCCATCTCTCCATTCAGTGTCTGAACAGAACAAGCTCAGAAATGTAAACCTACTAAATACCCTCGCCAGCACAAACATCCGTCATCGAAACAAAATAAGGGACGAAGACTAACCATCATACATTAAAAATTATGAGATAATAGATTATGAGCCACGTGTATAACACCAGGAACAAATTCTGCAGCTTCAAAGAGATGATTTTAAAGCAGGGTTTGAATGGATCATTACCGATTAGTGATAAAATAAATGGTCATGTGGTTTTTAAGGTGGATGCATGCATTTATTTCCTTTGGGGTACCAACATTCCAGACGATAATAGCATTTTTATAAATAAATAAATAAATGTGAGCAGTTCTAGAAAATACCTTGTTTGAAGTTCCAGTTTTAATACAAAGGTGTTCAAATGGTACCTTTGTGGTAGTTTCTAAAGCATCATTGCAAATCTGTGTTTTACAATCCAACGGACCCCGATTGTTTTGATTTTGCCTGCTGAGCAAGCGTCTTGGCCAGTCACAGTACTATACATATAACTGAAAGAAAATATAATATGTAGTCACACTGTAGAAAGATAGTTGTTTTATGCTAACTTTGGCTGAGTTCAGACTGGCAGTTTGAAGCAGGAGGGAATCTTGACAAAAAAGAGCCAGAACAAATTGTTCCGGGTTTTCCCGTTCACTCTACAGTGACTGATGCAGGAGCATACCAGGAGGAGGCGCAAGGGAGCCCGGAGGCACGGCTGTAAGGCACGGCTTTCTTGTTGGTAATCTGGAGATACGCTGAGATGGGGCTGAGAGAGCTCTTTTTTTTCATTTTTAAACTGTTTATTAAGAGGAAGTATAAGAAAAGACGCGGCTTTTGGCATTCACACTTTGTTGGTGCGGGATGGATGCAGGATGATCGTGCTTTCCAGAGTTTGATACCACTTTCACCAGGTATCTTTTAAACTCGGGAGCGAAGCGTTACAAGATCTGTTGAGTACGGGTGGAGAACGCCTGACAGACGTGACTATGTGAACGGCCCCTTTAATCCGGTCGTGGAACGTTTCTGAAACGTGCCTATATCGGGGCAAACTGCCAGTCTGAACTTGCCTTTGATTTGCCAAACAGTAATATGCTTAATGGATTTGCAATAGAATACTTTGTGCCAGTGCTAAATGATACAATATATTCCTGCAATCACATAGCTTTGGTTTGTTTTCAGCTAGAATGTTACCTCTTGTTTCTAGAAATATACTAAATGTGCAGGGGGGGACAGGAAAAATTCAAAGCATGACCTGTGTTTCTGTCCCATTTTCTTGGTAGGTTTTTTTTAAAAAAACTTAATGCTGGCAAACGTGGGACAACAGGTGTGTGTGTGTGTGCGTGTGTTTGCGTCCAATGCTAACTCTAAAGCACCAATGGCGGGTTGAACTGGAAATTATTGTTTCTTCTCCTACCAACTAAGAGAAGGGTGTGGGGGCTGTGGAAAGGTTTTATCTCTTTCTATCTCTATGTGTGAGTGTGTACCATGTTGGCTCTCAGCCCATATTTTTGCAGCACAAGTTGGAAAAGGGAGCCTTGGAAAAGAAAAGTTTTTTCAGCTCTCCTTTTTTTCCCAAACCACAAGCACATTGACATACCTTCCCTCCTTTCCCTGTACAACCCCCTCAGATGTTTGTGGTTTCTCTTTCCAGCAGGCAGCAGAGTCTGAAAGAACTGACTTCTGTTAAGTTCAGTCAACAGAGTTTGAGAGAGCAGTCTTCTGTTAAGAATCCATCAGAGTGCTGTGGAAAGCATTAGAATTCTAGGGAAGAAAGAAGTAATACTTATAGAGCACATATTAGAGAGTAGAAGAGTCAAATCCTAATATAGTCAAAGTTTCATAGGAGTGTGAGGGAAAGAAGCTGACAGAAACTTGAGTTAAAAGAAAGGGAAAGATTTAACTGAGCAAAATATATTAAAGCTTTGGATGCATTCAGAAGAGAAAAGAAGATTTCATTGAGAAGAGGAATTCTGAAGAGAACAACTTAGTCAGAGAAGCTTAGCACCCACTGTTTTATTTACTGAAGAGATAAATTGCTAAACTTCCTGAAACCAACACACTTCTTGTACAAATAAAGCTTTATTTTGTTTTATGAAAACCCGGAGACGTATCCTATTAAAATCCAAGAGTCTCATCCTCCGGACTATGTAGTCAAATGAAGGGGCCTTAGAACTTGGGCACGATACTATAAGAAAGGTTAAATAATAAGATTGGGTTTAAATTTCTGGTGGCAGCATTAAATATCTAGAGGAAGAGTGAGAAATAAAAGCAAAGAATGGGAAATAATGAGAAAGTGAAAGACACACCATATCTAACCACAATAATAAAAGTGAGAAGCCACAACATGCTGAACCTGAAGGACATGGATAGGGCAAGTGCCAATAATCCTGAGAATTCCTCATTGCCGCCATTGTCAGGGAAAGTCATAACTTCTTCAAACAACCTACAGACAGTCAGAGGTTGAAATCCTTTTTGATCAAAAATGGAGGCTTTAATTGAGCCAATCAGAAAAAATACCAATGTTGGCCTTGTTGGGTAAATAAGGCACAGTTGTTAATGAAAATAAAGTTCTTTATCTAAATCTGTTATGAATGGGTGTGTGACGGAAATAAAAGTTCGGTGGACAGCAACAGGTAAACAAGAGAGATGCTGGGTTACATGACTGAGAGTGGGGGGGCAAGATTGCTCAGAATTCTCAGTAAGTGACAGCTGACAGTTGAGAGCTGACAGTTAACAGAATCAGTTGGAAGAGTGTTAGCTGAAGAGCTCTTGAGAGAAAATGAACCTCTGGAGCTGAGTTATACAGCAAGCCAGCAGTTTGAGGAAAACTGGGGCTGAATAACACTCCCAACTGGTACCCTCTAATGAGAGAGGAGAGTGAATGGAGAGGAGAAACAGTATAATTCCCCAGTAAACATAAAACACCATATACACTGCTCCAAGGGAACCTGTAAAGTGGTTATAGGAAGGACTGAGGGTCTGGAGGAGACTGGGAAAACTGGTGTAGTCACACCAGTCAGTCTCAGGGAACCAGGTGGATAAAATCCAAAGGCTAACCACAGTCAGTTACTGGAGAGTGGAATCTCAAATGGTTTCTGTGTACTAAATACAATCTGTGACAAACTTAGAGTTCTAGATACAGCCTATGTGAAGGCAGAGTGAGGTTTTTATTCTATAAAGAAACAAAATATCCTGTATAAATATCCCGCCCCCCTGTTTTGTTTTCTTTCACAAGCACTGGTGCGTACCTTTTTGATAAAGATCTACATCTGGCAGTTGTCCTTAATCCATCCACAAGAAATATAAACCCCGAAGAGACTGCTTTTTAGTGTGAACTGGTCAGCCCTGAGAAAGTAAAGGTGATCAGTAACATCAGAGTACAATCTCTGAATCCAGTAAAGTATATATATACATGTACACCCCAACTCAGTCACGGCAACGGCTGGGAAGAGGTCATTGTGTCCAATAAAGTTGTATAAAGTTCTAATAAAGTCTAATAAAGTTCTAATAAAGTCATAACCTGCATATTTATACAGCAAATTAGGCTGTAAAAGCTTAGGGTGAGCCTGCTGAGCAAGTAACCTCGCTTCTAGAACCTTAACAGGAAGAAGCTCAAGCTCATTACCCAACTCCAACACTGGTAAATTAAAACCATCCAATCAGTTTCTCAAACAAAACAAATGACATTCAGGATTGGCTCTGAGTCAGGTTGCACTTCCTGGTCAGGTCTCTGATAGAATCATAACAAACATGTTAACCCTATAATTAATGATATTTAGATCTTACCATAACCCCACCAGGCCTGACATCCAGAATGGACAATAACTCAGCATCCCATTCCACCCAGGACAATATATCAGAATCCCTTTCCACTAGGAAGAAGAGAAGATGGGTAGGTTTTTATACCCCACATCTCTACTTTAAGGAGTCTCAAAGTGACTTACAATTGAAGTCCCTCTCCCCACAGCAGGCACTTATGGACATACCTGGGTCTGAGAGAGTTCTGAGATAGCTGTAGAAGGCCAAAGGTCATCCAGAAGGCTTCATGTGGAGGAGGTGGAATGAAACCTGGTTGTCCAGATTAGAGTCTGCCTCTCTTAACCACTACAGCGACTTGGCTGTCCATCCTACAAACCAACCTTCACAGAGACATAATCAAAGCCTTAATTATTATAATAATCACATCCCCTCTAGTGGGGACTCCTGAAAGTTTAGGAGTTCAAGAATCCCAGACCCAAGTAAGAATATGGAATTATAACCACAGAGGCTGCTACTGAGAAAAAGAGTCTACTTTCATGTGTTAAGGATGTCTACCTGTAGACAGATATTGTGGAAGACCACTGTTAATACAAGAAGATAGAGGAGACCACAAGTCTCTTTGTATGCAAGTGTCTAGATGTCAGCACCAGGTTGGAAGGAGTTAATAGCATATTCCCTTTTTAAGTTATTGCAACTGGTGTTGGAATGTGGGAGATATCTTCTCTCCCCTTGGAATAAATTGTTTCACATATAAGTTAGGAGGGGGTCATTTTTCTTTGAAACAAGAAGAAAGGGGGGAGGAGAATATTTAAGCTCAGACCAGGCCGGTACTGAACAATCTTTGGATGATACACCTGAATCAGCCCGCTGTTTCTCCTTCTACTGGTAGTTTGGTAATTGCTTCATGGAATCCTTAAAATAATGGTTTTCCAAATGGGCAACACAACAGACTGTCTTTCAGAAAGATTAGCTAAATTTTGCTTAAGAAAGGGACAGAGTCCAGTTACTTGAGGAACCTCTAGTAAGAATCGTAAAGCAAGACAACAAAATAAGAAATCTGCAGGTAAACTGAGGTTCTCTTCCTCATCAAAGTCTGAAAATGGGGAATAGTTGAAGGGAGATGGTAGAAATGAACTTTACTCAATGGAAAGCAATGGTGTCATGCCACCCCCAAAGTCCAGGTGGTGATGGGGTGCTTCAACAGAACCAGATCATCACTGAGACAGTACCCTAAGACCACAATTGTACCTTTAAAGATTGACTACCTCTTTCAATAGTCTTTCAGTAGTCATGTATGGCTGCGAGAGTTGGACTATAAGGAAGGCCGAGCGCCGAAGAATAGATTCTTTTGAACTATGGTGCTGGAGAAGACTCTTGAGAGTCCCTTGGACTGCAAGGAGATCAAATCAGTCGATCCTAGAAGTAATCAACCCTGACTGTTCCCTGGAAGGCCAGATAATGAAACTGAAGCTCAAATACTTTGGCCACCCAATGAGAAGGGAGCACTCACTGGAGAAGACCCTGATGCTGGTAAAGATTGAAGGTCAAAGAAGACGGGGTCAGCAAAGGATGAGATGGTTGGACAGTGTCATAGATGCAACAAACATGAAATTGAGCAAACTTCAGAGGACAGCGGAAGACAGGAGGGCCTGGCGTGATCTTCTCCATGGGGTCGCGAAGAGTCGGACTTGACTCTGCAACTGAAGAACAACAACAACAACTGCTGATGGAGAAGTGGGGCTAGATGTGGTTGGTGGTTCCTTCAGATGCCAGTGATGGGCCAGTGAGGGGGAAACTGGGCACCACAGTGCTGGAGCCATGCAGAAGTCAATGGCAAGCCGCAACTCCAGGGAATGAGGACGAAGGAGCTCAGCATAACAACGGAATAACCATGCCCCAAAAATGTCCACCCAGAGCCCACCAAGGCTCAGGAAGTGAATGAGCTCTGGGGCAGTCAGAAGTGACCGGGCAGCCATACTTTGAGAGGACTTGGGGGATGAACCCCAATTGAGGATCCCAGGAGAGGGCCACAGGGAAGGGCCAAACATTAAAATACTGGTATATGAAAAGGTCTGCATTACGGGAAAAGGAGGCAATTTGCTTCCACTCTGGTCAGACAGGAGATCCCACAGGTTCATTTCTGAACTGACTCATGTACAATTGTGTAGAACTGACTCCTATAATACTGTATGATGAGGGGAAATGGCAGGGCAAAATGTGTTAACCCTCTAATATGACATTAAACACCTTAAACAAGTGCCATGGGGAGCTTTCAAACATTTAGCAAATTAGACACTCCGAAAACAATCACCTATTTGACATTCTTAAGAGATCGTATAAAAGCTCTTGCCACCTTCAACCATCTCCACAACTCTGCTCAGCATCACTTCCTTGCTTCTCTTCGGCTACAACCCTTGGTAAGTCCATTATACCTTCTTCTTGTTTACAATATATACGGTAATACAGAAAGACAGAACGCAAGTTTAGGAAGTTTCTGCTTGGGGGGGGGGGAATCTTGATGTGATCAGTTGCATTTTTATCTCTCAATGTTCAAATCAGAAGAAAGAAAGGAAAGAAGCAGAGGGCACCGGAAGAGATCCCTAGGCATAGGGAGACAACTGTCCCTCTCTGAAATGTATTGGCCATAATGTAGAAACATACTGAGAAGATTTGGATGTTGCCTCTCCAGAGCCTATTTGAAACATCCTCGTGAATGAACTGCAAGGTGGACTCAGATCTAGCTTTACTACACATTTTAAAAAAACAAACAAACAAACTCAAGCAAGCAATCTTTTAGATACCTTTTTGTCTTGCTTTTCTTAGTTTGAAATTAGCCAAAAGGTCATTTCAGGAGGGTAAGTTAGATGCAGTAGCCCAAGCCATAAAAAAATCTTTTATGAAAAACCTATGCATTTATCCATCTCACCAACTTGTTTACCCTCATTTGTTCTGAGATGAATAGGATTCACTCCCGGGGAGAAATAGGTACGCTTCAAGCTTTAAGTGGTTTATTCTTCAGAACGTCACATTGACATTTCCCATCCTTTCACAATGTAATTCCAGACTCGCCACCACCTTCCCAAGATGTCCTGCTGTCCTCCATCCTGTGCCATCCCATCCTGCTCCCCATGTTCCCCATGCTGCTCCCCGTGTGACTACCCAAAAGGCGGTCTGGGCAGGCTGGGTTGCTGCCCCAGTCCCTGCGGCCCCTCTTCATGCTGGGGTAGCTCAACATCAGCACATTGCCTTGGCCTCACCAGTGGGGCCAGCGTCTCCTGCATCAACCAGATCCCACCATCCGAAGTCACCATACAGCCACCTCCTTGTGTTGTTACAGTCCCAGGGCCAGTTCTGGCTGCCAGCTGTGAGCCTCTCCGCGTGGGAGGGTACACGGCCTGTGCCGCCTGCCCCCCTTGTGGCCGCCTCTGCTAAGCAGAAGGGGAACTTCACATGAATGGGAATGAAACGGCTACCTGAACAGTATGGAATGGACTGATGGCTGACAACTTCATGGACTTGGGTGTCAGAAAGAATGACACTTCCCAGATCAAATCAAGATCAGTTGGCACTTAATGACATCTCAAGTGCTCATAACCAGGGACGGGTGATATTTAATTTGTATTCTCTGTACTCTTACCATGAAAGGGTTTTTGTTTTGTTTTTTTGTGCTTCATTACATTTTCCTTATGTTCAATTTGAGATGAGAAGTGTATGAGTATTTTCCCTCTGTGGGCCTCCTAATTGTTTCAGGAGTCCACAAAGGTCTTCCTGCCTGTGTTCACCTCTGTAGTCATTTGCTTTGTAGCCTTTCAGTTATCCCAGCTAAAGGGGCAGTGGAAGGACTGCTGTTTGCTGAGTGAACAAGATATGTTTGTCATCTCTGAAACTGCTTCACTGCAAATTATATTAAGCCCCTCCTCCCCCCAATAAATCTTCTTGCATCAAAATTTCTTTTGTGGATTCAGTTTCTTCCTATTTCTAAGGAGTTGAAAATCGGGGAGGGGTCATTGCTCATTGGAAGAGCACACAGGAATAGATCCAGATTCCATATTGGGGTCCTCGATCCAAGGCAGCAGATGTTGAGAAGGGACACGATACTATGATGAGTTGATGCCATTTAGAGGAGTCCACTTTGAGTTCAATGACCCAGTAAAAGGCAACTTTGCTTGTTCACATGGTTGCTGGGCCAGCACAGAGATCCTTCTAGTTGTGCAGTCAGCCAGGCACTTTTGGGAAATCCAAGTGACAACACAAAGGTACCTCATCTCTGCAGCTTCCTGTCTACTAGTCCTTGTTTATTTTTATTGCTCCTGAACAGGAATATATTTATTTATTTGTTTTTTTGTTTTTTTGTTTTTTTCATTTACTTTCGATTTATATCCCGCCTTGCCCACGCAAACTGGCTCAAGGCGGCGTACAAGTTAAAATACAATAAAAACAATAAAATACAATAAACATTTCACATAGACAAACAATTTTCATAAAATGCAAGTCAGTGCAGATGGCGATTGCTATAAGATGGTTCGCTGTAGGAAGGCCAATATCCAAAGTTGTAACATGAGGCCAGTAGCATGTTCAGTTTTCGATCACTCATTTATCAGTGGCGCTCCTAATCGAAAGCCTGGTGGAAGAGCTCCATTTTATAGGCCCTGCGGAACTGTAAGAGATCCCGCAGGACCCTGATGTCTTCCAGGAGCTCATTCCACCAGCGTGGAGCCGCCACTGAGAAGGCCCTGGCTCTGGTGATGGCCAATCTGGCGTCTTTCAGACCAGGGAGAGTCAGGCAATTTTGCAACCCTGACCTCTGTGCTCTCTGGGGGACATATGGGGAAAGGCAGTCCCTCAGGTAGACCGGCCCCCAACCATATAGGGCTTTAAAACCACAAACAAGGGATAGTTAATTTGTATTCTCTGTCCTCTCACCTTGAAAGTCCTCCCCCGTTATGCCCGTTTGGTGTAGTGCTTAAGAGCAGTGAACTCTAGTCTGCAGAACCAGCTTTGATTCCCCAGTGCTCAGTCCTCCACATGCAGCCAGCTGGGTGATGTTGGGTCAGTCACAGTTCTCTCAGAGCTGTTCTCTCACGTGCATAAAAGCTCCACAACTCTGCTCAGCTTCAGTTCATTGCTTCTCCTCTGGTACTACCCTTGGTAAGTCCATTATAGGTTTTTCTTCTTGTTTACAATATACACGGTTAGAAAGATAGGAAGGAGGGAGGGAGGGAGGGAGGGAGGAAGGAAGGAAGGAAGGAAGGAAGGAAGGAAGGAAGGAAGGAAGGAAGGAAGGAAGGGAGGGAGGGAGAGGGTACCTGAGATCCCTAGGCATCGGGAGAAAAGGGGGGAATGCAGGTGTCACTCTCTGAAATGTATTGGCCTTAATGTAGAAATGTACAGAGAAAATTTGTATGTTGCCTCTCCAGAGCCTATTTGAAACATCTTCATGATTGAAATGCAAAGTGGAAGTTCCAGGCACTCGATTATCCACTAATTGTAAGGTAGTCAACCTCCGGGTGTGTCCTGGCAAACTCCTGGAACCACAACTGAACTCCAGACCTCACAGATAATTCCACCTGCAGAAAAGTGGTCACTTCAGGTATGGGGACTCAATGTCTTTCTGCCCCGCTGATTCCTGTCCCCTTCCTTACTTCCCCTTCCTGTTCCCACGGATTCCTAATCATGTTTCTAACCCTGCCACTCCTGTGGTCCACTACCAAATCTGCAGGAATTTCTGTGCCTGGAGCTGACAACCCTAGCTAAGCTTTAAATTTTATAGGTAATCTTTGGAATGTCAGTAGATATTTTCTCATTGTCTTGCATTACACATTTTGCATCACTTCCTTCTGGCATTCCCTGTCCAGACAAACTCAGCAAGGCATTAAAGATTTGCTCCCAACCACTGCCAGACTCATTTAACTACCCTTTCTGTATCTGAAATGGCAGCAGATACCACCCAGATACCATGCTGTCCATCAACTTTCTCCAAGCAGAAGTCCTAGGAATGTAAGGACAGAAACAAAGAAATTAATCTGAGACCCTCTCAAATGTTAATTCCTTGTCCATTGATGTACTCTTCAGTTTACTCTCTGCCGCAGTATGAAAGCATTGTTACTTTGCTACAGATACCTGACAAAGGGTGTTTAGACTCTTGAAAGCTTAAAATCGTGTTGGTGTCTAAGGTGCTCCTGGATTCAGATGTAGCTTTGCTACACATATAATAAAGGAGTTGCCTCTGATTTTTTTTTTTTAAACCAAGCCAGCAATATTTTAAATACCTTTCCATCTTGCATTTCTCAGTCTGAAAAGAAGTCCAAAGTTCATTTCAGGAGGTTAGGTTAGATGTAGTACTTCAAGCCATAAAAAATCTTTTATGAAAAACCTATGCATTTATCCATCTCACCAACTTGTTGACCCTCACACTTTCCGGGGAGAAAAAGTTACGCTTCAGACTGTAAGTGGTTTATTCTTCAGACCCTCATGTTGACACTTCCCATCCTTTCCTAATGTAATTCCAGACTCGCCGCCACCTTCCCAAGATGTCCTGCTGTCCTCCATCCTGTGCCATCCCATCCTGCTCCCCATGCTCCCCATGCTGCTCCCCATGTGACTACCCAAAAGGCGGTCTGGGCAAACTGGGTTGCTGCCCCAGTCCATGCGGCCCCTCTTCGTGCTGTGGTAGCTCCACGTCAGCGCGTTGCCATGGCATCACCAGTGGGGCCAGCATCTCCTGCATCAACCAGATCCCACCCTCGGAAGTCACCATACAGCCACCTCCTTGTGTTGTTACAGTCCCAGGGCCAGTTCTGGCTGCCAGCTGTGAGCCTCTCCGCGCGGGAGGGTACACGGCCTGTTCTGGCTGCCCCCCTTGTGGTCGCCTCTGTTAAGCAGAAAGGGGAACGTCACAAGAATGGGAATGAAACGGGTACCTGAAAGAATGGAACGGATCGACGGCTGACAACTTCATGGACTTGGGTGTCAAGGAATGACACTTTCCATTTTCAATGAAAATCAGTTGGCTCTTAATAACATCTCAAATTCTCATGAGCACGAAGAAGTGATAGATAATTTGTACTCTCTGTACTGATACCTTGAAAGGTTTTTGTTTTGTTATGCTTTGTTGTGAGAAAAATAAAATAGTTGGTTCAGAAAATTTATACCCCATTTATACAGTTAATTTTATAAAGAAATCATGTTTTTTTTCTCTCTCTCCTCTATTTCTGTAACTTTCCAAGCAGCACAATGAACATGACCCCCAACATGATTTTGCTAGGCCTTTGTCTCAAGAGATATCTTTCCTCCATCTTACACAGGAACCAACATTTGCATTACATTGTTCATGAACCTAAAGAATTTGGAAACATTTAAGAAATAAAAGATTGGTATGCACCTGCCATTGTGTCAAGGAAGCCAGAATATCTGCAATACTAATGGTTTGCCTACATGCAGAAACCTACATCTTACCTCCAGCCAGCAGACAGTGCCTGGCTGTCTGCTCTGAGTCAAGGGAACAAAGAACATCCTGAAATCTTAACATTCGTGTTCTTTGTCATTTAGAGATTTAAATGCTATCTTGCATTGTTTTGCAAAGGAGCAGCAGGGTGCCCCCATTGCCTCTGGAATGTGTGAACATTTCCTAGGCCATGATGGCCCACATTACCAGAGCAATTAAATTAATTGCTGCAGTTTATACTTTCTATAGCTCTATCAAACTGTATGGGACCAATATGGTATAAAAAGAGGCCAGAAGCTTCATTTCATTACTGACTCTCAGAGATCCAGAGAAGGCATTGTCTTTCGTGATCCCTCTGGGAGCCAGTCCAGAGGCCTCTGTGCATGGGGGAATTTTTGTTCTGCATGTTTTAACCACTGACTGTTTGCCTTTTTGAAAGTAAGTATTCTGTTTTGTATTTCTTGCCTGTCTTTAGCTAATAAACTATTTATTGTTTAAATAACCTTGTGTTGCATTCCAGCTAACTTTCCTTTAACATTTTACCCGCCTTGGTAAGGGGCACTCATCAGACCATTACAAACCTAGAGGTGCAGGTAACACTTTATACTTGTTAGTTAAGACTAACAAGTGCTACAGGTGTATTCTTACAACATGCTTCATTTCATTTTCCTTAACGTATGTTGAATTTGAGATGAGAAGGGTATGAGCATTTTTCCTCTGTGGGCCTCGTAAATGTTGAAGGAGTCCACAAAGGTCTTCCTGCCTGCATTCACATCTGTATTCATTTGCTTTGTAGCCTTTCAGTTAAATGGGCAGTGGAAAAGCCACTGTTTGCTGAGTAAAGAAGGTATGTTTGTCATCCCTGAAACTGCTTCACTGTAAATTATATCAACTCCACTCCTTTCCCTCCCAATAAATCTTCTGCTTGCATCAAAATTTCTTTTGTGGATTCAGTTTCTTCAGTGGAAGAGCACAGAGGAATAGACCCAGATTCAGTATTGGGCTCCTTGATCCAAGTCAGCAGATGTTGAGAAGGTACATGATAATAACCAAACAGGAACACACAGTGTGATTATACAGGGGAATAGTAATGTATGCGAAAAGGACGCCAACACTAGTTCAATAATATTTAATCAAAGTATTGATTACAAGTACAAGTACAAAGATTATGCATGGGATAGAGCAAGCTGAGAAAGAAGTACTTTTCTCCCTTTCTCACAATACAAGAACTCGTGGGCACTCCATGAAATTGCTGAGCAGTCAGGTTAGAATAGATAAAAGGAAGTACTTCTTCACCCAAAGAGTGATTCACACATGGAATTCACTGCCACAGCAGGTGGTGGCAGCTACAAGCATTTACAGCTTCAAGAGG
The DNA here is from genome assembly GCF_001447785.1 of Gekko japonicus. NCBI lineage: Eukaryota > Metazoa > Chordata > Lepidosauria > Squamata > Gekkonidae > Gekko > Gekko japonicus. Next base: position 535,898 of record NW_015160848.1, on the reverse strand, counting down.
GAATTGGATAAACATATAGACCAGAAGTCCATCAGTGGCCATTAGCCACAGGATATAGATAGGAACTCTCGGTCTGGGGCAAGGGATGCACTGTATTCTTGGTGCTGGGGGGGCAGCAGTGGGAGGGCTTCTAGTGTCCTGGCCCCACTGCTGGACCTCCCAATGGCACCTTGTATTTTTGGCCACTGTGTGACAGAGTTTTGGACTGGATGGGCCATTGGCCTGACCCAACATTGGCCTCACTTATGTTCTTATATAAACAGGCAAAGTTCTCTTATACTGGGTCATTTAACACTGAATACATCTCTTTTGAAAAATGGTAAATTTGTTAATAAAATGAAAGAAGGTCTTAAGTTTTTTCAGGAAAAACATACAACCTAATATGTCTATAAAAGTGGTATAAGACGCTTGTAAGGCTTTTTCCAGAGGACAATTGATAAAATAATCTGCTAAACAAACAAAGGAAGCAAGAATATAACAACTATAAAAAAATCCAGATTCAAGAAGAGAAAAGGATGGCCCACTCAGTTTCTTCAAATATAAAATCTAAATTTAAATCATTACAACACAAGATGAACCGTTTACTTAAGCAAGAATTAGCCAAGAAGTTGTTGTTTTCCAAGCAAAACGTCTTTGAGAATGACAATAACCAGCAAGATGGTTGGCCTACAAAATCTAGCATCAAAAAGAAATATCTTATATAAAGGTCTTAAACAAAAAAGATGGAACAAAACAGACTCAGCATGGGTTCTGTAAGGGAAGATCTTATCTCACTAACCTGTTAATGTTCTTTGAGGGGGTGAACAAACATGTGGACAAGGGGGATCCAATAGATATTGTTTACCTTGACTTCCAGAAAGCTTTTGATAAAGTTCCTCATCAAAGGCTCCTAAGTAAGCTCAAAACTCATGGGATAAAAGGACAAGTCCTTTTATGAATCAAAAACTGGCTAATTAATAGAAAACAGAGAGTGAGTATTAATGGGCAATTTTCCCAGTGGACGGTGGTAAGCAGTGGGGTACCACAGGGATCAGTACTTAGTCCAATGCTTTTTAACTTGTTCATTAATCTTTTTTTTAATACGTTTATTTTTGTAAGTTTTCTATATATTACATCATATCTTTTGTCTCCTTGCTTTACATAATCGTTAAATTCCCCCCTCACTCCCTCAACCCCTTGTTTGTTGGTCCTTCATTCACAGCCACGGGCACAAAGTCTGAATCTTCCACCAAATGTCCTGTCTTCCTTCCGATGTTATCTACTTTAAATAGATCTTCCATCTGGTTTTAATTTTGTCGGCTTTATCCTCCCATGTGGTCTTCTGGGGCAATTTCTCGATGATGTCCGACTGCACGAATTCAAACAAATGGGTCTGCCAGGTATCTATTGTCCATTTACTCTTATCTTTCCATCCCAGAGCTATCACTGCCTTGCCTGCTAACACCATAGCTTTAAGTATAGCCTGGGTTTCCTTATTAACTGCCTTATTTCCTAATATACCCGTTAACATTAGTTTAAAGTCTACGTTCAATGAGATTTTACATATTTTCTTTATAATTTGTATTATTTTTAACCAAAAGCCTTTAACCTCTGGACATTCCCACCACATATGGGAAAACCAACCCTTAAATTGTTTACAATGCCAACACATAGAGCTCGATCCTGGAAACATGTTTGCTATCTGTGCTGGTGTTTTATACCACTTTGTAATACATTTATGTTCCAATTCATTAAATTTAATAGTTTTGGTTTCTTCTATTCCCTTCATTATTTTATTTGCGTCGATTTCGGATATCTGACCTTCCTTGCACCATGTTTTCTGTAGATATAGAAACCACCGTGTTCCCCAGCACATCATTTCCCCTACAGAAAATTTCTCAGCTATTACAACTTGGTCCAGATGACCAAGATCAGTTCTCCTGGAGACAATGGCTGCTTTGGACAGTGGAGCCCTCTCCAGGCTCTACCCCTGAAATCTACAGGTATATCCCAACCCAGAGTTGGCAACCCTGTAACTGGCTACAGAACTGTTTTCCAGACTCTTGGAACCGAGAAGACATGGCACAGGAGGAGGTGCTTTTCTGCCTTAGCTGCCACTGCATAGCCCCAAATTAACATGTCAGGGGTGGAGGGAACCATGAGGCTATCCTCCCATACTACCCACTTGGGGCAGCAAAATGACTTGAGACAGCTCTGCCTTATAGCTAAGCCGCGGGAAATAAAAATGGTTTGCCTCCCTCTATTTCCCCCTTCCCTCTGCCACCCCACCAGCCATAGCCGGGAGGGACACTCACCTGGAACTTCCTTCTAGAGCTGCTGTATTTCTTCCCACGCTCTTTAGCTTGGAGAAACGACGACTGAGGGGTGACATGATTGAGGTTTATAAGATTATGCATGGGATAGAGCAGGTAGAGAAAGAGGTACTTTTCTCCCTTTCTCTCAATACAAGAACTTGTGGGCACTCCATGAAATTGCTGAGTGGTCGGGTTAGAACGGATAAAAGGAAGTACTTCTTCACCCAAGAGTGATTAGCACATGTAATTCACTGCCACAGGAAGTGGTGGTGGCTACAAGCATGAACGGCTTCAGAAGGGAATTAGATAAGCATATGGAGCAGAGGTCCATCTTCTTGGTGCTTGGGGGGGGGGTCAACAGTGGGAGGGCTTCTAATGTCCTGGTCCCACTGGTGGACCTCCCGATGGCACCTGGTATTTTTGGCCACTGTGTTTGACTGGATGGGCCTTTGGCCTGATCCAACTTTGGCGTCTCTTATGTTCTTATGTAAGTAGGGCTAGATGTGGTTGGTGGTTCCTTCAGATGCCAGTGATGGGCCAGTGAGGGGGAGGCTGGGCACCACAGTGCTGGAGCCATGCAGAACACAATGGCAGGCTGCAGCTCCAGGGAATGAGGACAAAGGAGCTCAGCATAACGACGGAATAACCGTGCCCCAAAAATGTCCACCCAGAGCCCTTCAAGGCTCAGGAAGTGAATGAGCTCTGGGGCAGCCAGAAGTGACCGGGCAGCCATACTTTCTCACCAAAGTCTGAAATTGGGGAATAGTTGAAAGAAGATGGTAAAACTACACTTTACTCAATGGAAAGCAATAGTGTTGTTAGGCAAACTGCTCATCTACGCAGTGGCCAGACTAAATTTATAAGGGGTCCTGGTCTGTGTATACAGAATTCGGAATTCGAATTGAGAATCCCTTCACAGAGACAACGTGACACGGTGTCTGTAAAATCAGTTGTTCTCTTTACTAAATAACACTTGGTTTCACATACATACAAAACAGAATCATACAGTCAAACATACAAGATTCCTTTAGCATTACAGAAAGAATATAAAATAGTTTCCTTAATTACTGAGAGTCTGGGGTAGGTATTCGCCAATACTTGCCTGAATTCAGAAGATCTTGTCTTCAGCAGTGGAAGATTGAAGGGGAGGGAAGGATCCCTAAAAGGGGGGTGGTTGGTTGGTTGGTCTGGTGCCCTTCCACATCTCCAAAACAAGTTGGCTGATGTGGCGGAATCTTTCTCTGATTGTGCATTTCAGAGAAAGACTCAGTAAAGAGCTTCGTCTCAAGGAAAGGTGGGGGTGGGAAGCTTGTGGCTAGCCAGCAGCACAGATTAAAAATGTGCTCTGTGTTATATACTGGAAAATTACAGGTGGGAGGCTCTAGCCTGCTTGTGTCCCACCTTCCTCTAATTATCTAACTCTATTGGTTATAAGGAGACGACGTTTCTACCTAGAAGGAGGGGGCAATATTGAAATCTAATCCTCTAAACTCAAGGAATGCATCTGGTCAAGGTGTGAGGTTTGATGCCACGGCAACCTTTGACTTGTAAATAACTTTAGCTTGGTCCCAAGCTGTGAACAGGAAACAGTCTCTTCAGATGCAAACCAGATTCTCAGGGTTACGTATTAACCTGTAGTTCATCCATGGTGGGCAGGTTGTTGTTTTCATCAAGGCTTTAGCTGACTGCAATGGAGATGCCTTCTTCTTCCCAGGCTGGGTGTGTGTGTGTGTGACTTCATTAGCATGAAAGTGCAGGCCGAACACAGCAGCTTCCCGGTGCAAGAGCCACATCAAACAAAGCACACAATCTCTCCCAAACCCATAGAAACAGGTGCAGTCCATGTGTGAATGGGTGTCAGCATAACACAAATAAAACAAATAAAAGCACATTTCCCAACAGTGTCATGCCACCCCAGAGTCCAGGTGGTGATGGGGTGCTTCAGCAAGCTTCGTTGGAAGAAGAGATGGGTGGGCCAAAAGTGGCGTGGTACTGCTGATGGAGAAGTGGGGGTAGATGTGGTTGGTGGTTCCTTCAGATGCCAGTGATGGGCCAGTGAGGGGGAGGCTGGGCACCACAGTGCTGGAGCCATGCAGAAGACAATGCCAGGCTGCAACTCCAGGGAATGAGGACGAAGGAGCTCAGCATAACAACGGAATAACCGTGCCCCAAAAATGTCCACCCAGAGCCCTTCAAGGCTCAGGAAGTGAATGAGCTCTGGGGCAGCCAGAAGTGACCGGGCAGCCATACTTTGAGTGGACCTGGGGGATGAACCCCAAATGAGGATCCCAGGAGAGGGCCGCAGGGAAGAGCCAAACATTAAAATACTGGAATATGAAAAGGTCTGCATTCCGGGCAAAGCAGGTAACTTGCTTCCACTCTGGTCAGACAGGAGATCCCACAGGTTCATTTCTGAACTGACTCATGTACAATTGTGTAGAACCGACTCCTATAATACTGTATGATGAGGGGAAATGGCAGTGCAATATGTGTTCACCCTCTAATATGACATTAAACACCTTAACCAAGTGCCATGGGGAGCTTTCAAACATTTAGCAAATTAGACACTCTGAAAACAATCACCCATTTGACGTTCTTCAGAGATCGTATAAAAGCTCTTGCCACCTTCAACCTTCTCCACAACTCTGCTCAGCCTCACTTCCTTGCTTCAGATACAACCCTTGGTAAGTCCATTATACCTTCTTCTTGTGTGCAATATATATGGTAAGAGAAAAAAGACAGAGAGATGGGAAGCACGCTTAGGAAGTTTCTCTTTAGGACAAAAAAACTTGATGAGATCAGTGGCATTTTTATCTCTCAATGTTCACTTCAGATGGAAGGAAGGCAAAAAGCAGTGGGCACCTGAAGAGATCCCAAGGCATAGGGAGAAAAGGGGGAAATGTGAGTGTCACTCTCTGCAACGTATTGGCCTTAATGTAGAAACGTACTGAGAAAATTTGGATGCTGCCTCTCCAGAGCCTATTTGAAACACCTCCATGAATGAAATGCAAGGTGGAAGTTCCAGACACTCGATTATCCACAAATTTTAGGGTAGTCAACCTCCAGGTGGGTCCTGGCAGCCTCCTGGAATCACAACTGATCTCCAGACCACACAGATAATTCCACCTGCAGAAATGTGGTCCCTTCGGAATGGGGAGGCATCATCATTTTACCCCACTGATTCCTGACTCCTTCCCTAACCCTGCCTCCCCCGTGGTCTACTACCAAATCTGCAGGAATTTCTGTGCCTGCAGTTTACATCTCTAGCGAAGTTTTAAACCCCATGGGTAATTTTCAGAAAGTCGGTAGACTTTTTCCCCTTTTCTTGCATTCCACATTTTGCATCATTTCATTCTGGCATTCCCTGTCCTGACAAACTCTGCCGGGCATTAAAGATTTGCTCCCAACCACTGCCAGCCTCATTTAACTACCCTTTGTCTATCTGAAATGGCAGCAGATACCACCCACATGCTGTCCATCAACTTTCCCCAAGCAGAAGTCCTAGGAGTGTGAGGACAGAAATGGAGAAATTAATCTGTGACCCTCTAAAATGTGATAGACTCTTCCATTTTCTCTCCTCCACAGAATGAAAGCATTGTCATTTTGCTACAGATACCTGACAAAGGGTGCTTTGAATCCTGAAAGCTTAAATCACTAAAATTGTGTTGGTGTTTAAGGTGCTCAGGGACTCAGATCTAGCCTTGCTACACATGAAACCAAGGAGACGTCCCAAATTAAAAAAAGAAAAAAACACAAACAAGTTAGCAACATTTCTCAGTCTTACAAAAGCCCGAAGTCCATTTCATGAGGTTTGGTTAGATGTAGTAGCTCAAGACATTTTTTAAAAAAAATGAAAACCCTATGCATTTATCCATCTCATCAACTTGTTTACCCTCATTCTTTCTGAGTTGAATAGAATTCACTCCCAGGGAGAAATAGTTACGCTTCAAACTGTAAGTGGTTTATTCTTCAGACCGTCACGTTGACATTTCCCATCCTTTCCTAATGTAATTGCAGACTCGCCGCCACCTTCCCAAGATGTCCTGCTGTCCTCCGTCCTGTGCCATCCCATCCTGCTCCCCATGCTGCTCCCCATGTGGCTACCCAACAGGTGGTCTGGGCAGGCTGGGTTGCTGCCCCAGTCCCTGCGGCCCCTCTTCATGCTGTGGTAGCTCGACACCAGCGCGTTGCCTTGGCATCACCAGCGGGGCCAGCGTCTCCTGCATCAACCAGATCCCACCCTCGGAAGTCACCATACAGCCACCTCCTTGTGTTGTTACAGTCCCAGGGCCAGTTCTGGCTGCCAGCTGTGAGCCTCTCCGCGTGGGAGGGTACACGGCCTGTGCCGCCTGCCCCCCTTGTGGCCGCCTCTGTTAAGCTGGAAGGGGAACTTCACATGAATGAGAATGAAACGGCTACCTGAACAGTATGGACTGGATCGACGGCTGACAACTTCATGGACTTGGGTGTCAGAAAGAATGACAACATCTCAATTGCTCATGACTACAAACGGGATATTTAATCTGTATTCTCTGCATTCTCACCTTGCATTGTTTTCCCGTTATGCCTTTTTTTTGTTTTCCTAAACATGTTGAATTTGAGAAGAGAAGGGTATGAGCATTTTCCTTCTGTGGGCCTCTGAAATGTTGCAGGAGTCCACAAAGGTCTTTCTGCCTGAACAGTAACCTGCATTCTCCTCTGTATTCATTTGCTTTGTAGCCTTTCTTTTATCCCAGCTAAATGGGCAGTGGGAAGGCTACTGTTTGCTGAGTAATGAAGGTATATTTGTCATCCCTCAAACTGCTCCACTGTAAATTGTATCAACCCTTCTCCTTTTTCCCCAATAAAGCTTCTTCCTGCATAAAAATTTCTTTTGTGGACTCCACTGCTTCTCTCTTCTAAGAACATGAAAAGTGGTGAGGGGTCATTGCTCAGTGGAAGAGCACATAGGAATAGACCCAGATTCAGTACTGGGCTCCTCAATCCCAGGCAGCAGATGTTGAGAAGGTACATGATAACATGATGAGCAGATTCCATTTAGAGGAGTCCACATTGAGTTCAATGACTGAGTATAAGAGAACTTTGTCTTTATATGGCTTGCTCGGCCAGAACATAGATCCTTCTAGTTCTGCAGTCAGCCAGGCACTTTTGGGAAATCCAAAAGAGATCCTGAAGATACCTGCCCTCTGCAGCTTCCTGTCTACCAGTCCTTGATTATTTGTGTTTCATTGCTACTGAACAGGAAAGTATTTTTTCTGTAATGATAAAAGACTCCCCACTAGTCCTTGAGCACTCAGCATCAATTTGCTGTAGTGACCTCAGCAGGGTATAATGACACAGAGTCCACCATTTTTTCCAGGGGAACTGATCTCTGCCATTTGTAGAGCAGTCCTAATTCTGAGTGCTCCCCAGCCCTCACCTGGAAATTGGCAACAATGGTTCCCCAGGAAGAAGTGGCTGGTTTGGAGGGTGAAGTCTATGACATTGTACCTGTCTGAGGTCCCACCCCTCCTCAAACCCCACCCTATTCTGTCTCCACCCCTCAAATATTCAGGAATTTCCCAAATTGGAGATGGCAACCCTATATTTTTCCCAGCCAACCAATACCCTAACTTTATCTTCCCCTCTGACTTCAGGTTTTCATCTCCTCCCCCCTCCCTGCAGCCTCTATCTTGGAAAAGTACAGTCTTTGTCTGCAGTGGAAACTAAAGCAGCTCAGATCATTCTCATCTCCCCCTTTTGATCTTTACAACAACCTTGTGATTTAGGTTCGGCTGAAAACACCACAGCTGAGAGAGTTCTGAGGTAGCTGTGAAAGGCCCAAGGTGACCCAGCAGGCTTCATGTGGAGGAGAGGGAATCAAACCTGCTTCTCCAGATTACAGTCCACCTTCCTTAACCACTACACCAACTTGGCTCTCCCCCCTACAAACCAACTTTCACAGAGACATGATCAAAGTCTTGATTAATGCAATAATCTCATCCCCTGTAGTTTATTTATTTATTTTATTTGATTTATACTCTGCCCTCCCTACCAAGGTAGGCTCAGGGCGGCTTACACAAATGCATAAAAGTACAATTAAAATCCATCATAAAATTCATCATACTAAAAACAGGTCGGTTGTCCTAAAATCCATAAATCCACTATCCTAAAGTGCTGGTACTGTTTTCAAACAAAGTGCACGAGCAGTAATTTCAGACTGAACCATACTCCACAGGCGACAGTCATAACGATGTTCCCACATGCTCCATTGATCTCCTTAATTACCTAGCAAGGCGGGCTAGAGATGGTAAAGCCAGGGCACAGGGTCTCAGATGTCACACGCAGCTCCTAATTGAATGTCTGGTGGAAGAGCTCCATCTTGCAGGCCATATAAAAGGTCCCGCAGGGCCCGGATCTCTTCCAGGAGCTCATTCCACCAGTGTGGAGCTGCTACTGAGAAGGCCCTGGTTCTGTTTGTTGCCAACCTGGAGTCTTTGGGACCTGGGATGGCCAGCCGGTTTTGGGCCCCTGAACGCAGTGCTCTCTGGGGAACATATGGGGAAAGGCAGTCCCTTAGGTATGCTGGACCCTCACCATAGAGGGCTTTAAAGGTCAAAACCAGCGTAGTGAATCCAGTACCCTATTGGCAGCCAGTGCAATGCTTTCAGCACAGGCTGGATGTGTTCCCGCATAGAAAGACCCATCAACAGCTTGGCGCAGCATTTTGCACTAGCTGCAGCTTCTGGGTTTCAGACAAGGGCAGCCCCATGTAGAGAGTGTTACAGTAGTCTAACCTTGAGGTGACCATTGCATGGATCACTGTTGCTAAGTCATTGCATTTGAGGAAGGGAACCAACTGCCTAATCAGCCGAAGATGATAAAAGGCCAACTTGGCAGTGGCTGCTACCTGGGCCTCCACTGTTCGAGAGGCATCCAGGAGCACTCCCAAACTCCTAACCTCTGATGCTGGCAACAGCTGTGCCCCATCAAAGGTTGGGAGCTGGATCCCTACCCTAAGACCACCCCCACTCAAGCATAGGACCTCCGACTTCGCTAAATTCAGTTTCAGTCAACTCAGTCGAAGCCAACCAGCCACAGCTTGTAGCACCCGGTCTAGGTTTTCTGGGTTAGAGTCAGACTGGCCACCCAACAACAGATACAACTGGGTGCCATCCACATATTGGTGACACCCCAACCCATGTCTCCATGCAGTCTAGGCAAGGGGGAACATATAGATGTTGAACAGCATTGGGGAAAGTACTACCCCCTGAGGCACTCCACTTATCAGTGGGTGCTTAAAGGACAGCTGTTCCCCTAGTGCCACCCTTTGTCCCCGACCTTGAAGGAAGGATGCGAGCCATTGCAAGGCAAGCCTCTGAACCCCCACATCGGGGAGGCGGTGGATCAGTAGCTGATGGTCAACCGTGTCCAACTCTGCCAACAGGTCTAACAGCAAAAGCACTGCCAATCTGCCTCGATACAGATGCCTCCAGAGGTTATCCGTGAGGGCGACCAGTGCAGTTTCTGTCCCGTGGCCTGTGCAAAAGCCAGACTGGAAGGGATCTAAAACAGAAGCGTCATCCAAAAAGCTCTGTAACTCGACTGCCACAGCCTTCTCAATTAGCTTGCCCAAATAGGGCAAGTTGGAAACCGGCTGATAGTTGGCTCGGCCGGATCCAGGGATGGTTTTTAGAGAGGGGACGAACCACTGCCTCCTTAAGTTTCCCAGGGAACAGGTCCTCCAAGAGGGACCTGTTAATGATCTCCTTTAGGGCACTCTGAACCCATCGCGACTGGCTTTCACTAGCCACGATGGGCACAGATCAAGGAGACACGTGGTAGAGCGTACAGTCAAGAGCAATTTGTCGACTTCCTCTAGCCTGAGTGGACTAAAATGATCCAGAATTGGACTAAAAGACATACAAGGGGCCTCAAGTTCACTCACTGTCTCAAGTGTGGCGGGTTGGTCACGGCGGAGCGACAAGGCTTTGTCCACGAAGTAGCTCGCAAATGCCTCACAGCCAATATCCAGTTCCCCAGTGTTTGACCTGCTTTGTGGCAGTGTCGTTATGGACCGAATCATTCCAAACAATTGTGCTGGGCGTGAGCTCGCAGATGCAATAGAAGCTGCATAGTACTCTTTCTTTGCAGCTTTAACTGCCATCTCATAGGATCTCACAAACGTCCTATACGATGTTCTTGAAGCTTCGTCATGGGCATGCTGCCACTGTCTCTCTAGCTGTCTTAGTCCTTGCTTCATCAGCTGCAATTCCTGGGTATACCAAGGTGCAGGCTTAGAGTGAGGGCACAGAGGGTATCAGGGAGCGATCTCGTTGATGGCTGCAGAGAATTGACTGTGCCAGTCCTCTACAAGCTCATCTAATGAACCGCCAGGGGGGCATCGGATCCCGTAGAGCCATCTGAAGCCGGATCGGGTCCATTTGGCTCTGCGGGCTCCGTGGGATTAGAGTCTGCATCTCTTAACCACTTCACCAACTTGGCTCTCCCTCCTGCAAACCAACCTTCTCAGAGACATAATCAAAGCCTTAATTATTGCAATCATCTCATCCCCTGTAGTGGGGACTCCTGAAAGTTTAGGTGTTCAAGAACCCCAGACCCAAGTAAGAACCAGTCTATGGAATCAAAAGCACAGAGGCTGCTACTGAGAAAAAAGTCTACCTTCTTGTGTTAAGGGTGTCTACCTGTAGAGATACATTGCAGAAGACCACGGTTAATGTGAGGTATTGCACCTGGTGTTGGAATGCAGGAGATATCTCATCTCCCCTTTTTTCTTCAGAGCAAGAAGGGGGGGGGGGAGAACACCTTAGCTCAGACCAGGCCGGTACTGAGCTGCCTTCGGAAGATACACGTGAATCGGCCCACTATTGCTCCTTCCACCACTAGTTCAGGAACTGCTTCTTGAAATCCTTAAAAGAACTGTTTGCCACATGGGCAACACAGTACACTATTTTTCAGAAAGATTGGCAAAACTTTGCTTAAGAAAGGGAGAGCACCCAGTTACTTGAAGAACCTCTGGTAAGAATTGGAAAGCAAGAGAACAAAAGAATAAATCTGCAGGTAAACTGAGGTTCTCTTCCTCACCAAAGTCTGAAATTGGGGAATAGTTGAAAGAAGATGGTAAAACTACACTTTACTCAATGGAAAGCAATAGTGTTGTTAGGCAAACTGCTCATCTACGCAGTGGCCAGACTAAATTTATAAGGGGTCCTGGTCTGTGTATACAGAATTCGGAATTCGAATTGAGAATCCCTTCACAGAGACAACGTGACACGGTGTCTGTAAAATCAGTTGTTCTCTTTACTAAATAACACTTGGTTTCACATACATACAAAACAGAATCATACAGTCAAACATACAAGATTCCTTTAGCATTACAGAAAGAATATAAAATAGTTTCCTTAATTACTGAGAGTCTGGGGTAGGTATTCGCCAATACTTGCCTGAATTCAGAAGATCTTGTCTTCAGCAGTGGAAGATTGAAGGGGAGGGAAGGATCCCTAAAAGGGGGGTGGTTGGTTGGTTGGTCTGGTGCCCTTCCACATCTCCAAAACAAGTTGGCTGATGTGGCGGAATCTTTCTCTGATTGTGCATTTCAGAGAAAGACTCAGTAAAGAGCTTCGTCTCAAGGAAAGGTGGGGGTGGGAAGCTTGTGGCTAGCCAGCAGCACAGATTAAAAATGTGCTCTGTGTTATATACTGGAAAATTACAGGTGGGAGGCTCTAGCCTGCTTGTGTCCCACCTTCCTCTAATTATCTAACTCTATTGGTTATAAGGAGACGACGTTTCTACCTAGAAGGAGGGGGCAATATTGAAATCTAATCCTCTAAACTCAAGGAATGCATCTGGTCAAGGTGTGAGGTTTGATGCCACGGCAACCTTTGACTTGTAAATAACTTTAGCTTGGTCCCAAGCTGTGAACAGGAAACAGTCTCTTCAGATGCAAACCAGATTCTCAGGGTTACGTATTAACCTGTAGTTCATCCATGGTGGGCAGGTTGTTGTTTTCATCAAGGCTTTAGCTGACTGCAATGGAGATGCCTTCTTCTTCCCAGGCTGGGTGTGTGTGTGTGTGACTTCATTAGCATGAAAGTGCAGGCCGAACACAGCAGCTTCCCGGTGCAAGAGCCACATCAAACAAAGCACACAATCTCTCCCAAACCCATAGAAACAGGTGCAGTCCATGTGTGAATGGGTGTCAGCATAACACAAATAAAACAAATAAAAGCACATTTCCCAACAGTGTCATGCCACCCCAGAGTCCAGGTGGTGATGGGGTGCTTCAACAAGCTTCGTTGGAAGAAGAGATGGCTGGGCCAAAAGTTGCATGCTACTGCTGATGGAGAAGTGGGGGTAGATGTGGTTGGTGGTTCCTTCAGATGCCAGTGATGGGCCAGTGAGGGGGAGGCTGGGCACCACAGTGCTGGAGCCATGCAGAAGACAATGCCAGGCTGCAACTCCAGGGAATGAGGACGAAGGAGCTCAGCATAACAACGGAATAACCGTGCCCCAAAAATGTCCACCCAGAGCCCCCCAAGGCTCAGGAAGTGAATGAGCCCTGGGGCAGCCAGAAGTGACCAGGCAGCCATACTTTGAGTGGACTTGGGGGATGAACCCCAAGTCAGGACACCAGGAGAGGGCCGCAGGGAAGAGCCAAACATTAAAATACTGGAATATGAAAAGGTCTGCATTCCAGGCAAAGCAGGTCACTTGCTTCCACTCTGGTCAGACAGGAGATCCCACAGGTTCATTTCTGAACTGACTCATGTACAATTGTGTAGAACCGACTCCTATAATACCGTATGATGAGGGGAAATGGCAGCGCAATATGTGTTCACCCTCTAATATGACATTAAACACCTTAACCAAGTGCCATGGGGAGCTTTCAAACATTTAGCAAATTAGACACTCTGAAAACAATCACCCATTTGACGGTCTTAAGAGAGAGTATAAAAGCTCTTGCCACCTTCAACCATTTCCACAGCTCTGCTCAGCTTCACTTCATTGCTTCACCCCTGGTACTACTTTTGGTAAGTCCATTGTACCTCCTCTTTTTTCTTCTTTACAACATATATCGGGAGGGAGGGAGGGAGAGAGGGAGGGAGGAAGGAAGGAAGGAAGGAAGGAGAGGGCACTTGAAGAGATCCCTAGGCATAGGGAGACAAGTGTCACTCTCTGAAATGTATAGGCCTTAATGTAGAAATGTACTGAGAAAATTTGGATGTTGCCTCTCCAGAGCCTATTTGAAACATCTCGGTGAATGAAATGCAAGGTGGAAGTTCCATGTACTTGATTATCCACTAATTTCAGGGTGGTCAGTCTCCAGGTGGGTCCTGACAATCTCCTGGAATCACAGCTGATCCCCAGATGACACAGATAATTCCACCTGCCGAAAAGTGGCCCCTTCGGAATGTGGATTCACTCTCATTCTATCCCACTGATTCCCATCCACTTCCCTAACCCTGCCTTACCTGTGGTCCACTGCCAAATCTGCAGGAATTTCTGTGCCTGGAGTTGACAACCCGTGCAAGGTTTTATATTCTATAGGTAATCTTCAGAAAATTGGTAGCCATTTTCTCCTTTTCTTGCATTATTCGTTTTGCATCATTTCAGCCTGGTATTCCATGTCCTGACAAGATCTCCTCTCAACCACTGCCAGTCTCGTTTAACTGCCCTTTCTGTATCTGAAATTGCAGCAGATGCCACCCACATGCTGTCAATCGTCTTTCCCCAAGCAGATGTCCTAGGACTGTAAGGACAGAAACTGAGAAATTAATCTGAGACCTTAATTCCTTTGCCAGTGATATATCTCCACTGCGGAATGAAAGCACCGTTGCTTTGCTTTGATTTGCTACTGATCCTATGACAAAGGGTGCTTTGACTCTTGAAAGCTTCAATCACCCAAAATTTGTTGGACTCTGAGGGGATGTCTCCATATATATATTTTTTTAAAAAAATCAAGCTAGCAATATTTTGGATGCCTTTTCATCTTGCATTTCTCAGTCTGAAAATAGCTCAACGTTCATTTCATGAGGTTAGGTTAGATGTAGTACCTCAAGCCATTAAAAAAAAATCTTTTTATGAAAAACCTATGCATTTATCCATCTCACCAACTTGTTTACCCTCATTCTTTCTGAGCTGAATAGGATTCACTCCCGGGGAGAAATAGTTACGCTTCAGATTTTAAGTGGTTTATTCTTCAGACCGTCACGTTGACATTTCCCATCCTTTCCTAATGTAATTGCAGACTCGCCGCCACCTTGCCAAGATGTCCTGCTGTCCTCCATCCTGTGCCATCCCATCCTGCTCCCCATGTTCCCCATGCTGCTCCCCATGTGACTACCCAAAAGGCGGTCTGGGCAGGCTGGGTTGCTGCCCCAGTCCTTGCGGCCCCTCTTCATGCTGTGGTAGCTCAACACCGGCGCGTTGCCTTGGCATCACCAGTGGGGCCAGCGTCTCCTGCATCAACCAGATCCCACCATCCGAAGTCACCATACAGCCACCTCCTTGTACCGTTGTGGTCCCAGGGCCAGTTCTGGCTGCCAGCTGTGAGCCTCTCCGCGTGGGAGGGTACACGGCCTGTGCCGCCTGCCCCCCTTGTGGCCGCCTCTGCTAAGCAGGAAGGGGAGTGTCAAAAGAATGGGAATGAAATGGGTACCTGGAAAGAATGGGAATGAAATGGGTACCTGAAAAGTATGGACTGGATCGACGGCTGACGACTTCATGGTCTTGGGTGTCAGAAAGAATGACTCTTCCCACATCAAATCATGATCAGTTGGCACTTAATGGCATCTCAAGTGCTCATAACCCGGAACAAGTGGTAGTTAATTTGCATTCTCTGTACTCTCACCTTGAAAGGGTTGTTTGGTTTTGTTATTCTTCATTTTGTTTTTTCCCCAATGAACTTACGTTGAATTTGAGACCAGAAGGCTATGACTATCTTCCCTCTGTGGGCCTCTGAAATCTTGCAGGAGCCCACAGAGGTCTTCCTGCCTGAACAGTAACCTGCATTCACCTCTGTATTCATTTGCTTTGTAGCCTTTCAGTTATGGAAAGGCCACTGTTCGTTGCGTAAAGAAGGTATGTTTGTCATCCCTGAATCTGCTTCACTGCAAATTATCTCAGTGCCTCTCCTTTTTTCCCAATAAAGCTTCTGCCTGCATCAAAATTTATTTTGTGGATTCAGTTTCTTCACTGCTCAGTGGAAGAGCACACAGGAATAGACTCAGATTCCGTATTAAGCTCCTCAATCCCAGGCAGCAGATATTGAGAAGGTACATGATGAGCCAATGCCATTTAGAGGAGTCCACATTAAGTTCAATGACCCAGTGGAGTTCAACTTTGCCTGTTCAAATGGTTTGCTGGACCAGAACAGAAATCCTTTTAGTTCTGCAGCCAGACAGACACTTTTAGGGACATCCCAAAGAGATCAGAGAGGTACCTGCCTCTTCAGCTTCCTGTCCACCATTCCTTGGTTATTTGATTTTTATTGCTCCTGAGCAGGAAAGTATTATTTCTGTAATGATAAAAGACTCCCCCTTAGTCCTTTAAAAAGCCACCTATGCTGGGGCCCATTACATTTTTTATGGCATTTAAAGGATTTTCATCCTTCCTGCTCATTTTAAATGACACATTACCAAAGTAAAAAATACAGGCTGGAAAACGAGATAAAACTATGATTATACAGGTAGCAACATTTATTTATACTCCCCTCCTCTCATTTTTGGTGTTGTGCTTTGGTGTAGTGGTTAAGAGCCCATTTGGAGTAGTGCTTAAGAGCAGTGAACTCTAGTCTGGAGAACCAGCTTTGATTCCCCAGTCCTCAGTCCTCCACATGCAGCCAGCTGGGTGGCCTTGGGTCAGTCACAGTTCTCCTCTAAGAGCTGTTCTCTCATGTTCAGTTCTCTCAGAGCTCTTTCAGCCCCACCTACCTCACAGGGTGTCTGTTGTAGGCAGAGGAAGGGAAGGAGATTGTAAGCCACCCCAAGACTTCGAGTGAAATCCAACTCTGAGAGTCAAGGTGGATGACAGAGTGAAGTCAATGCAGTCGATGTTGGGTTACATACATCTGGAACAAGGAACAATTGATTAAATATGACACATTTTGGAGGGTGGTACTATTAATGGTCACTAATCATGATGACAATGTACTCCCTCCTTTACCAAATGTAGTGTAATTCTTTACATCAGTAGCTCAGGAACTCGGGTGGGAGGTCCCCTCTGCACTCATCCAGTTCGTGGGCTTCCTGGAGGTGGCTGATCAGCCGTTCTATGAACAGAATGCAGGACTTGATGCACCTTTGGTCTGATCCAGAAGGGATTTCTTATGTTCTCATGTGATTAAAAATACCCCCCCCCCAAAAAAAAGATATAAGTATAAAAACAAAGCAGTACGAATAGGATAAGGCATACAGGGGAAAAAACGTAAACATGCTCTAGACAGGGGCATAGTTAGAAGCAAAAGAAGCAGTAGAAGAAGAGGAGGAAGATGAAGAAGAAAAGATTGGATTTATACCCACACCCTTCACTCGGAGTCTCAGAGCGGCTTACAAACTCCTTTCCCTTCCCCTCCCCAGAACAAACACTCTGTGATGTGGGTGGGGCTGAGAGAGCTCAAAAAGAACTGTCCTTGAGAGAATAGCTCTGACAGAATTATGGCTTCCCCAAGGTCATCCAGCAGCTGCAAATGGAGGAGTGGGGAATCAAACCTGGTTCTCCCAGATTAGAGTCTACACAGTAAACCCCTCCACAGACAGGGTGGTGCAAAAAAAAAAAAAAAAAAAGGCCAGATTCCATTGGGTCGAATCGGGTCGAATCTGATTCGGCCCACCAAATAATTCCCAAAAGCCACTTTAGGCAATGCAAGCTGATTTGGGAGTCATTTGGTCAGCCAAATCACTTTCGGGCTGGGGCACCTTCCCTCCAAGGGCCGGCTTGCCCAGGATACCCACAGCTGCAGGGCATCTGGGGAGGCAAGGGAAGCAGTTTAAACTGTCTTCCCTCCAAGGGCCAGCTTGCCCAGGCACCCCACAACCACCGGGTGCCCAGGCAAGCCAAGGGAAGGCATTTTAAACTGCCTTCACTCCAAGGGCTGGCTTGCCCAGGCTCCCCACAATGAAGGGAGTGTTTCACCTCTGCAGCACAACTGGAGGTTTAAAGGTTAAATCCCCCCCAGTCGTGCTGCAGAGGTGGAATGCTCCCTTCATTGAAGAGAAGGCAATTTACCTTCCCTTCAGTGAAGGGAGACCACTGTCCTCCAAGCTAGTCCCTCTTGCCTTCCCTGGTTTGCCTGCTGAGGCGGACAGGCCAGGGATGGCTCTGGAAGGATCAGGGAGGAATTGAAATGCTTCCCCATGCCTTCCCCAGCCTGCCCACTGAGGTGGGTCAGCCGGGGAAGGCCCTGGACGTTGTGGGGAGGCGTTTAAATGCTTCCCCGTGCCGTCCCCTCGCCCAGCAAAGGGCTTCCATGAATGGATGCCGAATACACGGCATCCATTCAGGGAATCCCTGTTTGGCCAGCCTAATCTGATTCGGTTTTAGGTATGCCCAAATAATGATGAATAGGCATTATTCATATATATATTTTTCATTCGTCCAAACCAAATGCACATCTCTATACACCAGCCCCACTTCTTATTGGAAACCACCTTCTTGTCCTGCTTTGTTATACTGGCTACAAAAAGTTCTGTTCATGGCAGAAATGGACAAAATTACAAGGAAGTTGAATAACAAAGAAGATCAAGATTTTTTTGACGAATGGAATGACTTTAAATTGTACTTGGAAAAAAACTGGGATGTAAAACAAAATTTACTATGTATGGAACAATATTGAGTCAAAATGTGTTATCTAGTTAAATTGTGATATCTAGAGTTATACTGGAAGTAAAAGGGGGAAGCATTGTGGGAAGCCACTGGTGGGAAGGGAGGGAAGGGAGGGAACTTTGGTTAAGTGAAAATGTTTTAAATATATGATTACCTTTAAGAGAACATAAAAATTGTTTTAACCAAAAAAGAAGACTTATTCCCTTTATTAAAATGAAGTCCTTGAACCATGTGCTTATAAAGTTTGAATTAAATAAGTTGTAAACTAAAAGGACTAAAATCATAAAGTCAACCAAACATGAATAACACAACTCCTTTGCTGTGGTTGGGAGGGATATTATATGTCCACTCCTGTTTCTCAATCCTCAGAGAATCAGGATCATAATAACACCAACTTTGATCAAAGTAAGAGTATAAAAGTCCTGGTGTTTCCTTGTGTTAGAGTCTGTCATTACTGGGTTCTACCTGGAAGTGATGTAATGAAAAAATGAGGTCATTGTTTTTGTCAAGGTTTTTTTCTGATGCTCTAACTGTAAGAGTGGTTGAGCAGTGGAACACACTGCCTCAGGAGGTGGTGGATGCTCCTTCACTGGACATTTTCAAGCAAAGGCTGGGCAACCATCTTTCAGGTATGTTGTAGGGCTTTCTTTGGGCTATGCTCCTGCAGAGTGCAGGGGGTTGGACTTGATGACCTGCATGGTCCCTTCCAGCTCTAACTTTCTATGATTCTATGACCTCAGAGTAGTGGCAGACACCAGGACCTTGGGGCAGGGTATTCACCACCCAGAACGAGGGACCAGGAAGCCAACCCCCAAACCGTCTTGCCTAAATTCTTGCTTTGTATTCCCTATGATTCATTTGTGAATTTATGGCACTTTGCACCAATGTTCCCTCTAAGCTGTGGAGTCTTGTGAGCAAACATTCTACTTTGTGAGCTACCGGCCTTAAAGTTGTGAGCGAGCGATTTGGCAACTGCATGAATCAGTTTGCTCTGGAGCCCTCCTTCCTGAGCCAAGACGAAAATGTGTGAGCCGGAGGCTAAAAAACTGTGAGCTGGCTCACACTAACTCAGCTTAGAGGGAACACTGCTTTGCACCACCGCTTTCAGGGTGCTAGAACTTCATATGAGCATTTGGCACTCAACCTGGAAGTTGGCTACCCTAGGCCTGGAAGCACCCTCTGGGTGACTTGATGACATCTGACTGGCATGACCTAACTAGGCCTGGCTGCTTGTTCCTGTTCACTAGTAGCAGCCCCCCAGGACAGCCAGTGTGGCATAGCAGTGTTTCAGAGCAGAGTCTGCCAGACCCAGGTTCTTGCTATGGAAGCTGAGTTGGTGATTTCAGACCAATCACAGGGGGAGAGGAGAATAATTTGAGCTGCATTGGTCCTCACTGCGGTGAAAGACTGTACTTTTTCTAGGTAGAGGCTGCAGGGATGGGGTAGGAGATGGAAACCTGAAGTTAGAGGGCCAGATAAAGGTAGGGTGATGATTGGCTGGGAAGGAAATAGGGTTTCCATCTCCAGGTTGTGAAATTCCTGGAGATTTGAGGGGTGGAGCCTGGAGATGGTGGGGTTTGAGGAGGGTGGGACCTCATACAGGTACAGTGCCATAGACTCCACCCTCCAAACCAGTCATTTCCTCCTGGAAACCATTGTTGCCAATCTCCAAGTGAGGGCTGGAGATCACTCAGAATTATAACTGCTCTTCAGATTGCAGAGATCAGTACCCCAGGAGAAAACAGTGGACTCTGTGTCATTATACCCTGATGAGTTCACTACAGCAAATTGACACTGAGTGCCCAAGGCCAGGGCACCTGCCCAGAGCCTCTTTCTAGAGATCATTGTATTTATTTTCACAACAGGCCTTGTTCTGAGTAATGGCATAAAGGTAATATTCATTCTGCAAATCAAGTCAGAGATTTTGAAATCTCATACCATTTTTTGTGTGTCAAACACACTGTTGGTTTTCTGCTTCAAAATCTGGACACTGAAACTCAATAGATTTGAACGTTGGTCAACATTTCATTTAAACCCTGTTTTCTTCTTTCTATGTTGCTAAAATTGAAGCTGTTTCTTGTTGTACTTGAATGCATTAGTGAAAACCCAGTTGACAATGTTTATTTCAATATGTTGTCGAAGGCTTTCACGGCCGGAGTTCATTAGCTGTTGTAGATTTTCCGGGTTGTATGGCCGTGGTCTTGGCATTGTAGGACCTGACATTTTGCCAGTAGCTGTGACTGGCATCCTCAGAGGTATAACACAGAAAGATGGAGTAGTCTCTGTGTCAAGGTGAGAAGAAAAATGGTAGGCAGGTAATCAAGCCCTGTTCTCCAGACTAGAGTGGTTAAGAGCCAGTTCAGTGTAGTGCTTAAGAGCAGTGAAGCACTACTCAAAACGTGGGAGAATGGGAGTATAAATAAAGTTAATAAATAGAAAAAAATCAGAAAAAAATGTTGCCAGTTCTATAGTTTAATCATCATTTTACCTGATTTTGCAGTCTATTTTTTTTTTACTTTGGCAATGTGCCATTGGGATAGTTTTTAAAAGAACAGGAAATATTTTTTTTTAAATGCAACAAATAAACATAATGGGCACTAAAGTTGGTGGCTTTTAAAAGGACTAGTGGGGAGTCTTATCATTACAGAAATAACACTTTCCTGTTCAGGAGGGATAAAACTCAAATAACCAAGGATTGGTGGAAAGGAAGCTGAAGAGGGCAGGTACCTTTGTGATCACTTTGCCATTTCTCCAAAGTGTCTGGCTGACTGCAGAACTAGAAGGATCTCTGTTCTGGCCCAGCAAGCCAAATAAACAGGCAAACTTGTCTTCTACTGGGTCATTGAACTCAAAGTCGACTCCTCTAAGTGGCATTGGCCAGTCATGGTGCCATGTACCTTCTCAACATCTGCTGCCTGGGATCGAGGAGCCCAATCCTGAATCTGGGTCTATTCCTGTGTGCTCTTCCACTGAGCAGTGAACCCTCCCCACTTTTCAAGTTCTTATAAATAGGAAGAAACTGAATCCACAAAATAAATTTTGATGCAGGCAGAAGCTTTATTGGGAAAAAGGAGAGGTGTTGATATAATGTGCAGTGAAACAGTTTGAGGGATGACAAACATACTTTCTTTACTCAGCAATCAGTAGCCTTTCCACTGCCCCTTTGGCTGGGATAACTGAAAGGCTACAAAACATATGAATACAGAGGTGAACGCAGTTTACTGTTCAGGCAGGAAGACCTTGGTGGACTCCTGCAAGATTCCAGAGGCCCACAGAGGGAAGATGTTCATACCCTTCTCGCCTCAAATTCAACATAAGTTTAGAAAAACAAAACGAAGCATAAGGAAGAAACAAACAAACAAACTTTCAAGGTGAGAGTACAGAGAATGCAAATTAACTATCACCTGTTCCTGGTTGTGAGCACTTGAGATGTCATTAAGTGCCAACTGATCTCGATTTGATCTGGGAAGTGCCATTCCTTCTGACACCCAAGACCATGAAGTCGTCAGCCGTCAATCCATTCCATACTTTCAGGTACCCATTTCATTCCCATTCTTTTGACGCTCCCCTTCCTGCTTAGCAGAGGCGGCCACAAGGGGGGCAGGCGGCACAGGCCGTGTACCCTCCCACACGGAGCGGCTCACAGCTGGCAGCCAGAACTGGCCCTGGGACTGTAACAACACAAGGAGGTGGCTGTATGGTGACTTCCGAGGGTGGGATCTGGTTGATGCAGGAGACGCTGGCCCCGCTGGTGATGCCAAGGCAACGCGCTGGTGTTGAGCTACCACAGCATGAAGAGGGGCCGCAGGGACTGGGGCAGCAACCCAGCCTGCCCAGACCGCCTTTTGGGTAGTCACATGGGGAGCAGCATGGAGAACATGGGGAGCAGGATGGGATGGCACAGGATGGAGGACAGCAGGACATCTTGGGAAGGTGGCGGCGAGTCTGGAATGACATTAGGAAAGGATGGGAAATGTCAACGTAACGGTCTGAAGAATAAACCACTTACAGTTTGAAGTGTAACTATTTCTCCCCAGGAGTGAATCCTATTCATCTCAGAAAGAATGAAGATAAACAAGTTGGTGAGATGGATAAATGCATAGGTTTTTCATAAAGATATAATTTTTTTTATTGCTTAAGCTACTACATCTAACCTAACATCATGAAATGAACTTTGGGCTGTTTTCAGACTGAGAAATGAAAGACGAAAAAGTTTCTAAAATATTACTTGTTATTTTTTTTTAATTTGGAGACATCTCCTTGGTTACATGGGTAGCAAAGTTATATCTGAGTCCAGGAGCACCTTAAGGACCAAGAAAATTTGGGTGGATTATGCTTTCTGGTGTCCAAGTATCCTTCATCAGGTATCTGTAGTAACTATGCTTTCATTATGCAGCAGAGATAAAACTGAAGAATGTATCACTGGACCAGGGATTAACTTTTGAGAAGGTCTCAGATTAATTTCTCAGTTTCTGTCCTCACATTCCTAGGACTTCTGCTTGGGGAAAGATGATTGACAGCATGTGGGTGGTGTCCGCCTCCATTTCAGATGGACAAAGGGCCGTTAAAAGAGACTAGCAGTGGTTGGGAGCAAATCTTTTATGCCTTGCAGAGTTTGTCAGGACAGGGAATGTCAGAAGGAATGTAGGCAAACTGTGTAATGCAAGAAAAGGAGGAGATGTCTACCGACTTTCTGAAGATTACCTATAGAATTTAAAACTTTGCACGGGATATCAACTCCAGGTACAGAAATTCCTGCCGATTTGGTGGTAGATCATGGAAAGACAGGGTTAGGGAAGGGGATGGGAATCAGTGGGGTAGAATGACGTCAAGTCCACATTTTTCTGCAGCTGTGATTATCGGTGTTGTCTGGAGATTGTCAGGACCCACCTGGAAGCTGACTACCCTAAAATCAGTAGATAATGAAGTACATGGAACTTCCCCCATGCATTTCATTCACAAAGGTGTTTCAAACAGGCTCTGGAGAGGCAACATACACATTTTCTCAATATGTTTTCTACATGAAGGCCAATGCATTTTAGAGAGTGACACATGTCTCCCTGTGCCCAGGGATCTCTTCAGGTGCCCTTTGCTGCTTGCCTTCCTTCTGATGTGAACATTGAAAGATAAAAAATGGCACTAATCACATCAAGATTTTTTCCCCAAAGGAGAAACCTCCTAAACGTCCTTCCACTCATTCTGTCTTTGTTTCTCACCTTGTGTATCGTGAACAAGAAGAAGAACGCACAATGGACTTACCAAGGGTTGAATCTGAAGAGAAGCAAGGAAGTGAGGCTGAGCAGAGTTGTGGAGACGGTTGAAGGTCTCCAGAGCTTTTATACTCTCTCTTAAGAACGTCAAATAGGTGATTGTTTTCTGAGTGTTTAATTTGCTAAATGTATGAAAGCTCCCCATGACACTTCATTAAGGTGTGTAATGTCATATTAGAGGGTGAACATAGTTTACCCAGCCATTTCCCCTCATCATGCAGTGTTACAGGAGTCGGTTCTACACAATTGTACATGAGTCAGTTCAGAAATGAACCTATGAGATCTCCTGTCTGACCAGAGTGGAAGCAAATTGGCTCCTTTTCCCAGAATGCAGACATTTTCATTTACCAGTATTTTAATGTTCGGCCCTTCCCTGTGGCCCTCTCCTGGAGTCCTCACATGGGGTTCATCCCCCAAGTCCACTCAAACTATGGCTTCCCAGGCACTTGTGTCTGCCCCAGAGCTCATTCACTTCCCGTGTCTGGACATCAATTGAGACTACAGGAGATAGCCAGGCAACACCTGGTAGTTGACTACCTGTAGCTACAGTGGGGCATCTTGGGGCCCGGCCCCCTGACTTACTGCCAAGGCTCCTTGACTTCCCACACAGCACAGGTGTTCCTTTTGGGGGGTGCAGGAGTGTGTGTGGGGTGCCCCCTGATATTTAAAGACCCCCCCAAATTAAAAAGTCCTAGCTACGGGCCTGTGACTACCCCAAAATGAGTGGATAGTTGAATGCATGAAACTTCTACCTTGCATTTCTTTCACAAAAGGTGTTTCAGAGAGGCTTTGGAGAGGTAGCATACAAAGTTTCTCAGAACATTTCTACACTACGGCCAATACATTTCAGAGAGTGACATTTGTATTTCCCCCTTTTCTCCCTATGCCTTGGGATCTCTACTGGAGCCTTCAGCTCCCTCCCTCCCTCCCTCCCTCCCTC
>NW_015160848.1:486683-511510 GCF_001447785.1 Gekko japonicus | reverse complement strand
CCCTCCCTCCCATCCTCCCTTCCCTCCCTCCCTTCCCTCCCTCCCGTCCTTCCTCCCTCCCTCCCGATGCAAATGTTGATAGATAAAAATGCCACTGATCACATCAAGTTCTTTCGAAAGGAGGAACCTCCTAAACTTGCTTCCTGTCTTTCTGTCTCCCCCCCCTCTCACTGTATATATTTTAAACTACAAGAAGAAGGTACAAAGGACTTACCGAGGGTTGTACCAGAAGAGAAGCAAGCAAATGGAGCTGAGCAGAGTTGTGTAGATGGTTGAAGTTGTCCAGGGCTTTTATACCGTCTCTTGGGAATGTCAAAAAGATGATTGATTCCTGAGTGTATAATTTGCTAAGTATCTGAAAGCTCCTCATGGCATTTTGTAAGGTGTTTAACTAACATCATATTAGAGGGCGAACATATTTTGCCCTGCCATCTTCCCTCATTACACAGTATTATAGGAATTGGTGTTAAAACAATTTTATATGAGACAGTTCAGAAATGAACCTCTGGCATCTCCTGTCTGACCAGAGTGGAAGGAAATTACCTGCTTTGCCCGGAAAGCAGACCTTTTCATATACCAGTATTTTAATGTCTGGCCGTTCCCTTGGGTCCTCTCCTGGGGTTCATCCCCCATGTCCACTCAGACTATGGCTGCCTGGTCACTTCTGGCTGCCCTAGAACTTCCTGAGCCTTCGGTGTCTCTTGGTGGACATTTTGGGGGCATGGTTATTATGTTGTTATGCTGAACTCCTCCATCCTCATTCCTTGGATTTGCCGTCTGGCTTTGGCTTCCGCATGGCTCCCCTGCTGTGGTGCTCAGCGTCCCCCCACTGCCGCATCACTGGCATTTGAACCACATCTGGCCCCACACCCTCCATCAGCAGTAGCACACCACTTTTGGCCCGGCCCTCTTTTCTTCCAGCCAAGCTTGTTGAAGCACCCCATCACCACCACCTGGACTCTGTGGGGTGGTATGACACAATTGCTTTCAATCAAGGCTATCTTGTAGGGCTATCTTTTGACTTTGCTCCTGCAGAGTGCAGGGGGCTGGACTCGATGACCTGCAAGGTCCCTTCCAACTCTAACATTCTATGATTCTAAGCAGCCTAAAATTCAGTCATACCCAGGGCTTTTTTGTAGAAAAAGTCCAGCAGGAACTCATTAGCATAATAGGCCACACCCCAAAACAGAAACTCATTAGCACTTTAGGCCACACCCCTGACAGCATGGCTCATTGGCATATTAGGCCACACCCCCATGTTACCAGAAGTGTGGTCATCCAGCCACACCCACCTTTTGCTTCTTATTCTGTTTACCTTGTTTGTTGTCAAAACCCAGGGCTTTTTTTTTTGTAGCAGGAACTCCTTTGCATGTTAGGCCACACACCCCTAATGTAGCCAATCCTAATGAGTTTCTGCTGTTGGGTGTGGCCTATTATGCTAATGAGTTCCTGCTGGGCGTGGCCAACTCAGGAGCCAGCCGGAACTCCGTTCCTGTGCGTTCCTGCCCAAAAATAGCCCTGGTCATACCGTGTCCTTTCAACTATTCCCCAGTTTCAGATAATCATGAGGAAGAGAACCTCTGTTTACCTGAAAATCACTTCTTTTTCCACTTGCTTTCAGATTCTTACCAGGGGGTTTTCAAGTAGCTGGATGCTGTCCCTTTCTTAATCAAAGTTTAGCCAATCTTTCTGAAAGACAGACATCCTTAACACTTGAAGGTAGAGCCTTTTTCTCAGTAGCAGCCTCTTTGCTTTCAATTCCATAGCCAGTTTCTGACTTGGGTCTGGGGTCCTTGAACTCCTAAACTTTCAGGAGTTCCCAGTACTGGGGGTGAAATTATTGTGATAATTAAGGGTTTGATTATGTCTCTGTGAAGGGTGGTTTGTAAGGGGGAGTGGTTAAGAGCTGGGGGGGGGGTTGACACAATTGCTTTCAGTTGTGTAGCCTGAAGTCCAATTATACAGTCTCCTTTCAACTAGTCTCCGATTTCAAACATTGATGAGGAATAATACCTCATTTTACCTGCAAATTTCTTCTTTTGTTCTCTTGCTTTCAGATTCTTACCAGGGGTCTTCAAGTAACTGGACACTGTCTATTTTTAAATCAAAGTTTAACCAATCTTTTTATTTTATTTTTATTTATTGATGGACCTCTGCTCCATATATTTATCCATAAGAACATAAGAGAAGCCAATGTTGGATCAGGCCAATGGCCCATCTAGTCCAACACTCTGTCACACAGTGGCCAAAAATACCAGGTGCCATCAGGAGGTCCAGCAGTGGGGCCAGGATACTAGAAGCCCTCCCACTCTTGCCCCCCAAGCACCATCGATACAGAGCATCACTTGCCCAAGCCTGAGAGGTCCTATCTATACCTTGTGGCTAATAGCCACTGATAGACCTCTGCTCCATATCTTTATCTATAAGAACATAAGAGAAGCCAATGTTGGATCAGGCCTGTGGCCCATCTAGTCCAACACTCTGTCACACAGTGGCCCAAAATACCAGGTGCCATCAGGAGTTCCAGCAGTGGGGCCAGGACATTAGAAGCCCTCCCACTGTTGCCCCCCAAGCACTAAGAATACAGAGCATCATTTGCCCCAGACTAGATTAGAGTCTGCAGCTCTTAATCACTACACCACACTGGCTCTCTTTAAAAAGTTCAAATTGACAAGTCACCCTGTCCAGATGCTTTAGTAACAAATTTTATCAAATCTTTGCTGAGAAACTTGCCCAACATCTGGATAAACGATTTGCTTATATGCAAGAAAGCAGAGAATTTTAAGGGCAGATGCAAATGTACTACTTATATCAAAATAAGGTAAAGATCCTTATAAAGTACCACTTTATAGACCTCTTTCACTCCTTATAAAATTGTGGCAACTGTTTTGGCAGACAGATCAAATAAAGTATTAAGCACCAACATAAGTTTAGATCAGGCAGGCTTTATAAAGGGCTATTTAATGGATTGGAACATAAGAAAGCTAGTAAATTTAATGCATCTTCTTAAAGTCAGACACATTTCTGCAATGTTATTTTTTGCAGTTGCAGAAAAGGCATCTGGCAGAATTGAATGGTCCTTTGTGAATGTGGCCCTTTGTGCCTTCAGTGTTGGTAACATTTCTGGTTATCGGATGTCATGACAGGGCCAGTAGGGCAAGGCAGAGAGGGAGAGTTTACAGTCCAGTCAAAGAGCCAAGCCAGAGAGATCAAAAGAGTCCGAGCAAAAGTCCCAATCACACAAAGCCAAGCCGTAGTCAAATGTTACCAAAAGTCAGAGTCCAAACAAGCCAGTATCGTATTCAGGAAGCGTAGCCGAGGATCAAGAGCCAGAGGGGTCGTCAAAACGTGGACTGGAGTCAGGAACCGGGAAATCAGTCAGGAGCCAAACAGAGTCAGAGGTGCAGAGCTTCTGGTCCAATGGACAAGTTTGCCAGGACAGTTTGCTAGCAGCCAGCGGTCTGTTCAAATAGCGTGCTGGGTCGTTATCTCATTAACACGGCTTCGCAAAGTCCTTGATTCTGTTAGTAATCTGGGCTTAATGATCGCCAACCGGGCAAGCGTGCCTCCTTGCACCTGGTTGCCATATTCCGGCGTCTCTGATTCCTCAGCCGGTCAACAGGTGGCGGAGAATCGGGTGGTGTATTGCTGGGGCCAGGCATTGCCCGATCGGCTTCAGGTGCAAACTGTCCTGGGGTTTGGCATTCATCCTCCCCGGCACTTAGGTTTGGTGAGGTGAGGACTCTCATGCTTCTGATGATGTTAAAGGCACAGCGTCCTCCGTTTAAGAGCTCCCAGGCCCCGGGTCGGGTACAGGCATGACATCGGATTAACTTATTGTATAAAGTACCAAGAGCTAGAATTGTAGCAAATGGTACCTCTTCGTCATTTTTTCACACAAGTAAAATCCAGTTGGAAAGTGCTCTGAAAGTGGATTATTTAATGTATGTGACAGCAGCCTTTGTGCCTTTTTTCCCTTGTAAGACTATTACGCCAGTACGATTGGATGGCTTGTAAGATTATTTATTGTATTAATGAGATGTAAACTCTAATTTTCAATATTAAAAAAACAGCTTCTCCAAATGAGGTATTTGCAGTAGAAGAGCTCCTCTCGAGAAGGCCATGTCTGAGTTTGGTCATAGCATCACAGAATCTTAGAGTTAGAAGGGACCTCCAGGGTCACCTTGTCCAACCCCCTGCACAATGTAGGAAATTCACAAATACCTTCTCCACACACACCCCAGTGAACCCCTGCTCCATGCCTAGAAGATGGCAAAAAACAATCCTTCCGGATCCTTGGCCAAACTGGCCCGGAGAAAATTACTACCTGACCCCAAAGTGGCGATCATCATTTCCCTGGGCGTGTAAGAAACAGCCACAAGAACGAAGCACTGATGCAACCTTTCCTGCCCTCCATCTCATGATCTGCCTAAGTTCACAGAATCAGCATTGCTGTCAGATGGCCATCCAGGCTCTGCTTGAAAACCTCCAAAGAAGGAGAGCCCACCGCCTCTGGAGGAAGCCTCTTCCACTGAGGAAGCACTCTAACTGTCAGGAAGTTCTTCCAAACATTTAGCCAAAAACTTTTGAATTAATTTTAATTTCAACCTGTTAGTTCCGGTCCGACTTTCTGGAGCAGCAGAAAACAACTCTGCACCATCCACTATAGGTCAGCCCTTCAAGTACTTGGAGGTGGTTCTCATATCCCCTCTCAGTTATCTCCTCTCCAGGCTAAACATACCCAGCTCCTTCAACCTTTCCTCATAGAACTTGGTCGTCATACCCCTCACCATCTCCATTGCCCTCCTCTGGACATTTTACCCTCCTCTGTTTCTGTAGAATATTTGATGGATGGAGAGAGGTGGATTGCTGGGCATATGATCTAATAGTGAATGTACTCTGATAGCTTTAGAAAATCTGTGGATTCAACGGAAGTATCCCAAAACCTGATGTGTCAGCAAAAAAGGCTGTAAGGATTCCTACATCTCTGAAAAACAAAAAGAATCTCATGACCGATCAAAAGTTATTTGGTATATTATGATACTGGAAGATGCTATGGGAATGGTCTATCTCTTTTTTCCTTTCTTTTTATCTTCTGTGTGACAAAGCAAATAGTAATTTTAGGGCAAGCTATATGTCCACACCTGTTTCTCAACCCTCAGAGAATCAGGATCACAATAGAATAATAGAATCATAGAATCACAGAGCTGGAACGGGCTCTACCGGCCATCTAGTCCAACCCCCTGCTTAGTACAGGACCAGCTTAGAGAATCCCTGACCAGTGTTTGCCCAGCCACTGCTTCAAGACTGCCAGGGTGGGGAAGCTCACCACCTCCCCAGGCAGCTGATTCCACTGTTGCACAACCCTGTCAAAAAGGTTTTCCTAAGGCCCAGCTGGTATCTTCCCGCCCTTAATTTAAACCCATTATGGTGAGTCCTCTCCTCTGCTGCCAACAGGAACTGCTCCCTGCCCTCCTCTAAGCGACAGCTCTTCAAATACTTCAAGAGAGAGCCATCCTGTCCCCCCTCAACCTCCTCTTCTCCAGTCTTCTCCAGTCTTCCCAAGTCCATCAGCCTTTCCTCCTAGGGCTTCTTGATCTCCAGGCCTCTGATCATCCTCATCGCTCTTCTCTGCACCTGCTCCATTCTGTTCACATCCTTTTTGAAGTGAGGCCTCCAGAACTGCACACAAGACTCCAGATGTGTCCTGACAAATGCATTGTACAGCGGGACCATGACATCTTGTGATTTGGATGTTATGCCTTTGTCGATACACTCCAAGATCACAATAGGGTGTTTTTTTTTTTGTTGATGCATCACACTGGCTGCTCATATTTAACTTACGGTCCATCAGGGGTCATTTCGTAGAAAAAGAGGTGCAGGATCTCATTAGCATAACTTATTTGCATATGCCACACCCCCTGACATCACCGGAAGTGTGTTGGAAGGCAACACCCACCGCTCAGGCTCCACTGGACTGTTTTGGATTGCTAGCTATTGGGGGGGGGGGTAACACACAGATCTGCCCTCGCAGAGGAGGAAGAGCTTGTATCGGAAGGCAGGCTGGGGGGGGGGCTCTGCATCTTACCTGCCTGCTTCTTGCTTCTCGTGGCCCAACTGAGGGCTACTGGGAGCAGGGGGTGGGGCTTGTTGCATGTGCCCGCCCCCTGGGCTCCTTACTTCTGGAGCTCCACTCCTGTGCGCTTCTGCAGGAAATGACCCCTGCGGTTCATCCATATCCCAAGATCTTGTTCACACACACTGCTACCAAGAAGTATATCCCCCATCCACTTTGTGTGTTCCTCATTTTTTTTTAACCCAGATGTAGAACTCGGCACTTATCCTTGTTTAAATGGCTGCTTGTTCACATCCCCCACACTTTTCCAGCATGTTCGGATCTCATTAAATTGTATCTCTATCTTCTGGTGTGTTTGCTGCTCCCCCCAATTTGGTGTCATCTGCAAATTTAATGAGTAGCCCCTCCACATCCTCATCCAGATCATTTATAAAAATATTGAAAAGTACCGGGCACAGAACCGAGCCCTGTGGCACCCCACTAGGCACCTCCCTCCATTCAGATGAAATGCCATTGAGAACTACTCTCTGACCAATACATTGTACAGTGGGACTATGGCATGTTGTGATTTGGATGTTATCCCTTTGTTGATAGACCCCACGATTCCTTTAGCCTTTTTCATCACTGCATCACACTGGCTGCTCATATTTAACTTATGGTCCACCCATATGCCAAGATCTTGTTCACACACACACTGCTACCCAGAAGTGTATCCCCCATCCAGTATGTGTGTTGCTCATTTTTGTTACCGAGATACACAACTCGGCATTTTTCCTTGTTAAATTGCATCTTGTTTACATCCACCCATTTCCCCAGTGTGTTCAGATCTCTTTGAATCCTGTCTCTATGTTCTAATGTGCCTGATGCTCCTCCCAATTTGCTGTCATCTGCAAATTAAATGAATAGCCCGTCCACACCCTCATCCATATAATGAGCCCTGTGTAACAACTCTGATCAAAGGTAGAGTATAAAAGTGCTAGTGTTTCCTACTGTTACACTCTGTCACTACTGGGTTCTGCCTGGAAGTGATGTAGTAACAAACATGACGGAGCTCTTCCGCCAGGCCTTCGAGTAGGAGCCGCCACCGCCACTATTCCATCACCGAGATTTCATCTTTCATCTACCGCAGTGTGAGGAGGCGGTGGGTGTCGCCCGATTGAGCTGGGAAACAGCACTCCTGGCGCTCATGTTTTTAAGAAAATCTGCCATCAATGCGATTTGTTACGCATCTTAGTTATCTTATGTAAATTATTGTAGCACCGTTTTTAATGTTATGTAACACTGTTTTATTGTCTTAAAAAAAACCCCTATTTGTTAGCCACCCTGAGACACTATGTGTAGGGCAGGATACAAGTCACAAAATAAATAAATAAAATAAATAAAAATAAACATGGAGTGACTGTTTTTGTTAAGCTTTCTCCTGATGACCTCAGAGTAGTGGCAGACACCAGGTCCTGGGGGCAAGATATTCACTATCAGTCCACTTCTGATCACTTTCAGGCCACAAAACAGTTCCTGCATCCCAAGCCCTGCAAGGGGTTTGCTTTTTTAATGCCTGCTTGACTTTATGATTTCAGTTCTTTTAGTTTACAACTCTTTTCATTTATAATTCTACTAGGAGTAAGGCCCGTTGTGGGAAGAAATACGAGCTCTAGAAGGAAGCTCCAGTTGAGTGTCCCGGCTGTGGCTGGTGCAGCGGCAGAGGGAAGGGGAAAGGGAAAAATAGAGGGAGAAAAGCCATGTTTATTTCCTTCTGCTTAGCTATAAGGCAGGGCTGTCTCAAGTAATTTTGCTGCCCCAAGTGGGTAGTATGGGAGGACAGCCTCATGGTAACAGGTATGGTACCCCCCACCCCTGACTTATGTTGATTTGGGGTTATGCAGTGGCAGCTAAGGTAGAAAAGCACCTCGTCCTATGCCATGTCTTCTGGATTCCAAGGGTCTTGAAAGCAGTTCCATAGCCCGTTACAGGGTTGCCAACTCTGGGTTGGGAAATACCTGTAGATTTGAGGGGTAGAGCCTGGGGAGGGCAGGGTTTGGGGTGCATAGGGACCTCAGCAGGGTATAATTCCATCGAGTCCGTTGGCCAAAGCAGCCATTATAATAGCTGGGAAATTTTCTGTAGGGGAAAATTGATGTGCTGTGGCTGGGGAACACGGTGATTTCTGGGAGATCTCCTGGCCCCACAGGCAACTCCAGTGACCATTTAAGGGAAGATTGGGATATGTCTTTTACCTCAGGACACATTCAATGACTCCCAACAGCAATAGCAAACTGTTTAGAATGTTAGAGGCAAAGGCCAATCAGGCCACATATGCAAATGACCTCTGTGTTCCAACTGGCTATTGAGGAGCGAGGAACAGCAAACACTATGTAGAATATTGGAGGCGAGACTCAGGCAATGCAGCCAGTGGATAGGGACAGCTTCTGAGTGACACATCATGGAGCCAACTGATTTAGGAGTGTGTGGAATGTTCACAAAGTACCACCCCAAAACACAGTTATATATCAGGAGAGATAACCACATGGTTCAAGGGGTTCATTTTAATAAAGGGAATAAGGCTGCAGTATAACAAATAAGAAGGTGGCTTTCTAAAAGTGGGACTATTATTATACCACTGACTAGATACTGCTTCTCTCCCCCCCACCCCCGGTATGCCTTATCCTTCTCTTGCTGCTTGTTTTTAATACCTATACCATTTTTTTTGTGATTTTTTAATCACTTGAGAATATAAGAAGAGCCCTGCTGGATCAGACCAAAGGTACATCAACTCCTGCACTCTGTTCATACAGTTTGGTGTTGTGGTTAAGTGTGCGGACTCTAATCTGGGAGAACCAGGTTTGATTCCCTACTCCTCCACTCGCAGCTGTTGGATGACCTTGGACAAGCCATAGTTCTGTCAGAGGTGTTCTGGAAAAAGAGCAGTTTCTGTCAGAGCTCTCTCAGCCCCACCTACCTCACAGGGTGTCTGTTGTGGGGAGGGAAAGGGAAAGGAGTTTGTAAGCCACTCTGAGACACTGAGTGAAGGGTGGGATATGAATCCAAGCTCTTCTTCTTCTCTTCATCTTTAGTGCCATAAACAAACATAATGGGCACTAGAGTAGATGGCATTTAAAAGGACTAGTGGACAGTCATTTTTATCATTACAGAAATAATACTTTTTTGTCCACGAGTAATAAAACTCAGATAACCAACTACTGGAGAACAGGAAACTGCAGAGGGCAGGGACCGTTGTGATCTCTTTTGGCTCTCCCAAAAGTGTCTGGCTGGCTGCAGTACTAGAAGGATCTCTGTTCTGGTCCAGCAAGCTATGTGAACAGGCAAAGTTGTCCTATACTGGGTCATTGAACTCAGTGTGGACTCCTCTAAATGGCATCTGTTCATCCTGATGTCAGGTACCTTCTCGACATCTGTTGTCTGGGATTGAGGAGTATGGTGGCCAAGACTTACCTATGGCTGCAGCGGGGGGAGTCCTGGCCCTCACCCGGAAGTGACATCATCGTGTCAGGCACTTTGGGGGCAGGACGACTATCATTCGAGGGGAAACCATAGAGTTTTCCCTTGAATGATAGAGCATCCCCTCCGCAATGTGCCTGGTGTGATGACGTCACCTCCGGGTGACGTCATCATGCCGGGCACGTCTCTGCGATCCCGGCACTTTGGGGGTGGGGTTCCCCCCAGTGGCCCAATCCAGGCCGGTGGGTAAGGGACCCATCAAGCGGGGAAGCCCCCACCCTCCCGGAGGAATTGGCATCCTGATTGAGAAGCCCAAAATGGAATCTGGGTCTATTCCTATGTGCTCTGCCAATGAGCCATGAACCCTTCCCCCTTTTCAAGTTCTTAGAAACAAGAAGCAATGGAATCGACAAAAATAAATTTTGCTGCAGACAGAAGCTTTATTGGGAAATAAGGAGAGTGGTTGGTATAATTTGCAGTGAAGCAGTTTCAGGGATGGCAAACATACCTTCTTTACTCAGCACACAATGGCTTTTCCACTGCCTGTTTAGCTGGGGATAACTTAAATGTTACAAAGAAAATGAATGCAAAGATAAACAAAGGTGATTGTTGAAGCAGGGAGACCTTTGTGATCTCCTGAAACACTGGGAGGCCCACAGAGGGAAGGTGTTCACATCCTTCTGGTCTCAAATTCAACATAAGTTTAGGAAAAGAAAAGGAAGCAGGGAGAGAGAAAAAACTTTCAAGGTGAGAGTAAACACATGTTTGTGGTCATGGCATTTGAGATGTTGTTAAGTGCCAACTGATCTTGATTTGAATTGGGAAGTGCCATGCTTTCTGGCTCCCATGTCCGTGAAGTCGTCAGCCGTCAATCCATGCCGTACTTTTCAGGTTGCCGTTTCGTTGTCGTTCACGTTCAGCTTAACAGAGGCGACCACAAGGGGGGCAGCCGCCACAGGCCGTGTAGCCTCCTACACGGAGAGGCTCACAGGAGGCAGCCAGCACTGGCCCTGGGACCACAACGGTACAAGGAGGTGGCTGTATGGTGACTTCCGATGGTGGGATCTGGTTGATGCAGGAGACGCTGGCCCCACTGGTGATGCCGAGGCAACGGGCCGATGTTGAGTTACCGCAGCACGAAGGTGGGCAGCACGGACTGGGGCAGCAACTCATTGAGCCCAGACCGCCTGTTGGGTAGCCACATGGGGGGCAGCATGGGGGGCAGCAAGGCTTGGGGCAGCATGGGGGGCAGCAAGGCTTGGGGCAAGATGGGACGGCACAGGATGGACCACAGCAGCAAGACATCTTGGAAAGGTGGAGGTGAGTCTGGAATGACATCATGAAAGGATGGGAAAGGTCAATGTGATAGGTTGAAGAACAAACCAGTTATCGTTCGGAGCCTAAGTATTTCTCCTAGGGAGTAAATCCAATTCAATTCAGGAAGCATTTGGGTTAAAGAAGTTGGTGAGATAGATAAATATATAGATTTTTCATAAATGATGTGGTATGGCTTGAGCTACCATTTCTGACCCAGGGGTGTCAAATATACAGCCACTGGCCAGAACTGGCCCTGTAAGGCTCTTATCCAGCACATGAGGAAATGGCTCCCTCCTGCTTCCTGCATCGCAGCTTGCTTTTAGCCGGCTCTCTCCAGTTTCCTGCTTCCAGGGGAGAGAAAGAAAGCCAAGCCTCCTTTCCTTCCATTGACTGAGGGATCCTCCTCCTCCTCCTCCTCCTCCTTCTCCTCCTTTGGGGAGGTATGGAGGGGGGGGGAAGAGCCAGAGAGACTGAGAGAGAGAGAGTGTCCCATGGTGCCTTTAAGACCAACAATGTTTTATTTCAGGTGTAAGCTTTTATGTGCATGCACACATCTTTAGAGAGAGGGAGGGAGGGAAAAAACCAGGGAGAACATGTCAGGGGGGGGGAGAGAGACAGAGAGACAGAGAGACAGAGAGCAGGAGAGATCCCCCTTTCCTGTACGAAGTGGGGAAGAAACCTGACTGCACAGCTTACATTCTTTATTAGTGGAAAGGAGCAAGAGTCCAGTAGTACCTTAAAGACTAACAAAATTTGTGCCAGGGCATGAGCTTTCATGAGTCACTACTCACTTCTTCAGACTTACTTCCATTTATTGTTTGCATCCTTTGGGACTGAATCTTCCTGGACCAAATTGAGACCTAGGTTTCCTGTGTCATTACCAGTGCTGATAATCTCCACGCCTACTACACCTCTGCTTATCACACCTAATTCAATTAAGCCTGATATTGCCATTTGGCTTCTGAACTCATCTTTATAAAGTTTATATCTCCAGAACCTTGTGTTACATTTTATGGCACACATGGCCCGGCCCAACAGAGTGACATTTATGTAAGATCTGGCCCTCGTAACAAATGACACCTCTGATCCAACTTAATTTCATGAAATGAACCTTGGGCTATTTTCAGATTGAGAAATGCAAGACAAAAAGGTATTTAGAATATTGATTTCCCCCCCTTAAATTTGGATACATCATCTTGGGTATATGTGTAGCAAATGTAGATTTGAGTCCAGCAACACCTTAGAGACTAACAAATATTGGTGGTTTAAGTTTTCAAGAGTCAAAGCTCCCTTTGGTCCTTTCTGTACTTGGATCTCATCCCTGGTTTTATCAGAGTTCAAATCAGGACACAAGACCTTGCATTTATCCCTGGTTATAACAGCATCCGTTTATCCCGGGACAAGTGTGGGGCGAAACTGGGGTGACCTCAATGTAATGTGGAAACAAAAAATACCCCGGGATAATTACAGGGGTGAACTCGAGTGTAGTGTAGAATGTAAAAATACCCCGAGATAATTACAGGGGTGAATTCACGTGTAAGTTCGGGGACAGGGTTGAACCTTGATTTAAGGTCTAGTGTGGAAAGGACCTTTGTCAGGTATCTATAGCGAAGTATCTATGCTTCATACTCCGGTGGAGATAAAACTGAAGAATATATTACCGGACACAGAATTAGCTTTTGAGAGGGCCTCAGATCATTTTCTCAGTTTCTGTCCTTACAATCCTAGGACTTCTGCTTGGGGAAAGGTGACACTTGGGTGGTACCTGCTGCAATTCCAGATTGACAAAGGGTGGTTAGAAGATTGTCAGTGGTTAGCAGCAAATCTTTAGTGCCTAGCAGAGCATATCAGGACAGAGAATGCCAGAATGAAATTATGCAAAATGTGTAGTATGAGAAAAGGAGAAAATCTGTACTGACTCTCAGACGATTCCCTATAGAATTTAAAATTTAGCTAGGGGTGTCAACTCCACACACAGATATTCCTGCAGATTTGGTGGTAGACCACAGGGAAGGCAGGGTTAGGGAAGAGGACGGGAATCAGTGGGGTGGAATGGCACAGAATCCACATTCCTAAGCAGTGTTCCCTCTAAGCTGAGTTAGTGTGAGCTAGCTCACAGTTTTTTAGCCTCTGGCTCACACATTTTTTGTCTTAGCTCTGGAAGGATGGCTCCAGAGCAAACTAATTTATGCAGTAGCCAAATCGCTCGCTCACAACTTTAATGCAAACAGCTCCCAAAGTAGAATTTTTGTTCACAAGACTCCACAGCTTAGAGTGAGCCTTGTTCCTAAGTGGCTATTTTCTGCAGGTGGAATTCTCTCTGTTGTCTGGAGTTCAGTTGTGATTCCAGGGGATCACCAGGACCCACCTGGAGGCTGACTACCCTAAAACGAGTGGATAATCGAGTGCCTGGGACTTCCACCTTGGAAGGTGGCTTCCACCCTGGAAGGGAGGAGCTTCAAATAGCCTCCGGAGAGGTAGCATACAAATTTTCTCAGTACGTTTCTACAGTAAGGTCAATGGATTTCAGAGAGAGCCACTCACATTTCCCCCTTTTCTCCCTATGCCTACAGATCTCTTTGGATGCCCAATGCTTCTCTCCTTCCCTCCCTCTGATGTGAACGTCTACAGATAAAAATGCCACCGATCACGTCAAGACCTTTTCCCAAGGAGGAACTTCCCAAACTTGCTTCCTCGCCTTCTTTCATACCACATATATCATAAACAGCAACAAGAAGAGACAATGGACTTACCGAGGGTTAGAAGAGAAGTAAGCAAGAGAAGCTGAGCAGAGGTGTGGAGATGGCGGAAGGTGGCCAGCGCTTTTATACCACCTCTTGAGAGTGCCAAACGTATGATTAATTCCTGAGTGTTTAATTTGTTAAATATTTGAAAGCTCCCTGTGGCCTTTTGTAAAGGTGTTTCGTGTCATATTATGGGGTGAGGATATTTTACCCTGCAGTCTTCCCTCATTATACAGTATTACAGGACACGGTTCTAAACGATTTTACTTGAGTCAGTTCAGAAATGAACCTGTGGCATCTCCGGGCTGACCAGAGTGGAAGCAAATTACCTGCTTTGCCTGGAATGCAGACGTTTTAATATGCCGGTATTAATGGTCGACCCTCTCCTGCGGTCCTCACTTGGGATTCACCCCACAAACGTAGTCACACGATGGCTGCCCAGTCACTTCTGGTTGCCCCAGGGCTCATTCTGTCTCACCTCTTATGCCACCCTTACCTTGCAAACATGTCACAAAGGCACGCTGGGGTGGAATCACCATTGACATTGCCGCACCAGCAACCTGCAGCGCTGTCGGGGCGTCTGCTCACCCACCACGTAACTAACCCCTTAGGGAGTTGACTAGCAGCGCCACATCTGTGCTGCAGCTGGCCACCGCAGCAGTTGTGCGGCTCAGGATCGTGCTGTGAAACAAGGGAAGACATCTTTAAAATTAAGTATGCTGTCGTTGTCGTTCAGTCGCTCAGTCGAGTCCGACTCTTCACGGCCCCATGGACCACATCACGCCTGGCCTTCCTGTCTTCCATCGTCCTCTGGAGTTTGTTTAATTTCATGTCCGTTGCATTGATGACACTGTCCTTTGCCGTCCCCTTCTTCTTTGACCTTAAATCTTTCCCAGCGTCAGGGTCTTCTCCAGTGAGGGCTCCCTTCCCATTTGGTGGCCAAAGTATTTGAGCTTCAGTTTCATTATCTGGCCTTCCAGGGAACAGTCAGGGTTGATATATTTTAGGATTGACTGATTTGATCTCCTTGCAGTCCAGGGGACTCTCAAGAGTCTTTTCCAGCTCCATAATTCAAAAGAATCAATTCTTCGGCGCTCGGCCTTCCTTATAGTCCAACTCTCGCAGCCATACATAATACTGGGAATACCATTGCTTTGACCATGCGGACTTTTGTTGGCAGGGTGATGTCTCTACTTCTTACTATGCTATCCAGGTTTGCCATCACTTTCCTCCTAAGGAGCAGGCATCTTTTAATTTCATGGCTGCGGTCACCGTCTGCAGTGATCTTGGATCCCAGGAACGTGAAGTCTGTCACTGCTTACAGGACTTCCCCTTCTATTTGCCAAGGAGTGATGGGGGTGGATGCCATAATCTTAGGTTTTTTTATGTTGAGTTTCAAGCCAACTCTTCCGCTTTCCTAGAAATGGCAGCAAATGTGTTGACAGTTGCTTCTAAATTATGCTAGAGATGTAACAAAGAAATATGTACTTTTTCATGTTTGGTGGGCTTCCCCATTAGCTCAGGATTTTCTGATCAGCATATTTAAGTTGATAACATCTTAAACAGCAAAATAACATGCTCACCTAAATAGCCCTGTTAACATATTTTACCGGATGTGTTTCAAGGGAGGGAAAAAAATGATCTTAAGAATATGATGGCTGTAGCCAATAACTGTGAGCATGGGCTTGCAAGAAACCATATTTGTCTGATGTAGAGGAATGGGTTTATAAGAAATGGCATGTGGTACTGATGGGAAAAAATACAGCACACAAGAAGATTCATGAGGGTAGCATCAGCTCTCAGGAAAGGCCTTTAGCTGCAAGGCCGGCGGCAGCGGCCGGGACCGTTGGGGGCGAGGTGTGTGGCCTTATGACACACTTCTGGTGATGTTAGGGGGTGTGGCCTTATGACACACTTCCGGTGATGTCAGGGGGTGTGGCATATGCTAATGAGTTATGCTAATGAGTTCCCCTAGCTCTTTTTCTACGAAACGATCCCTGGGTAAAGGTAAAGGTAAAGGCTTCCCTTGCTCAAAAGCCAGTCGAATCCGACTCTAGGGATGTGGTGCTCATCTCCATTTTCAAGCCGAAGAGCCAGCGCTGTCTGAAGACCTTTCCATGGTCATGTGGCCGGCATGACTAGACGCCAAGGTGCACGGAACACTGTTACCTTCCCACCAAAGTGGTAGCGATTTATCTACTTGCAATTTCTCGCTTTCGAACTGCTAGGTTGGCAGGAGCTGGAACCAGAGACAGCAGTTCACTCCATCATGCGGCACTCGGGTCTCGAACTGCTGAACTATCGACCTTCCGATCTGCAGTTCAGCATTTTAACCACTTTAGCCACTGCAGTCACTCTCCAGATTAGGATCCTCCAAAACACTGGCTCTGTGATAGAACTCTTGTTGGATTTAGTGTATATGTACACATAATTCCTCCCTTTTTTCTCTTAGTGTCTTTTTTCCCCCATGTAAGGTTATTATGTTTGTATGATTGTATGGTTTGTACAGTTACTTAGACCCCATTCACAGGGAGAAGTTGCTACGCTAAAGACACGAATGTCAGGGGGATTTTTGGTGCGCGATAACACCACAACATCTGAGAAGCGTAGTGCACCCGTGGCCAACCTGTCCCACCGAAGATGTGCAGTAAACAATTACCTTGGAAAGTGCACTGGTATCCGGAAAATGTGGGGCAGCAGTGGGTGTATGATCGCGGGAGCGCTAGGATCCTGTGGCATCATCACAAACCAGATGTTTTCCTTAAGTGCATGCGCACAAACATGTAACTGATGGCAGTGCTGCTCCATGGAACTGTGCATGCGCACAAACACAAAATGCTTGTTGCGCCGCTTCTTTGCCACGCTGCAGCATCGCCATGTGATTGTGAGCTAACAGCCACAGCGGGGAGACTCGACAGACCATGTGATTGGGCTACCACGCTTTATTTTGCTCTGGGGCAAACAGCCACGTCTCATCCCCGTGTTTTCTGGCCCATGTGACCTGGGCCTTAGTTTATTAATGAGATGTAAATTCAAATATTATACACACACACACATTTTGTTCACATGGGCAACTTCTCCAAATGGATATTTACAACAGAAGAGCTCCTCCCTTTAGGAGGCCACGTCTGAGTTTGGCCCTCTATGATATTTGATCAGGGAAAGGCATGGATTACTGGACTTTTGACCTCATTGTGAATGTGTTCCAATAGCTTTAGAAAAATCTTTGGATTCCGCTGAAGTATCCCAAAGCCTGGTGCGTCAGCAAAAAAGGTTCTAAGGATTCCTACATCTCTGGAAAAAAACCAAGAATAGTCTCACGACTGATAATTTAGTAACTTGTGATATAATTTAGTATCTTGTGATACTGGAAGATGCTATGGGAATGGTCTCTCTCTCTTTTTTCTTTTTGTCCTCTGTGTGACAACCATCAAAGTATTGGGATCACAATAGTAACAACTCTGATCAAAAGAAGTGTATAACAGTGCTGTTGTTTCCTAGTGTTACACTGCATCTCTACTGGGTTCTCCCTGAAAGTGATGTAATGACAAACATGAGGTCAATGTTTTTGTCAAGCTTTCTCCTTTTTTTTTAAACTGCCCCAAAAAGCAGAATTTTATTGCAATTTTTCACATGTTTTACACAAACACAAAATAAACATATGAACATACATACATACACACATAAACAGGGGTTATCATTCCTTTTAACAACGTTATGCTTATGCCTAATCTACCTTAATCTCTATTCTTGTATATTATGATGAGTAACCATCCACTCTATCTCAGTCGAGTATATACTTTCTAATAAAACGAATAGTCTGTCTATTATAAACTTGCCTACATGTGATTATCATACCAATTATAAAACCGTGTCCAAGTATACTGGAATGTAGAGTCTGTTAAACTTTTTATCAATAAAATCAATTTATCCAATTCCGCTGCCTCCAAAACTTTGTTTATAAATTCTTGCTTTGTTGGTATCTCCGTTGATTTCCAATATTTA
Source organism: Gekko japonicus (assembly GCF_001447785.1). Taxonomy (NCBI): domain Eukaryota; kingdom Metazoa; phylum Chordata; class Lepidosauria; order Squamata; family Gekkonidae; genus Gekko; species Gekko japonicus. The sequence goes on along the minus strand of NW_015160848.1, from coordinate 493,912 downwards.
GCATAAAGAATTCTGGCTGTCGTAGTTAAATATACAATCAGATAGTGATCATCTTTGTTGGGATTTTTAGGTAAAATGTTCAACAATAAAACCTCTGGTTTAAATATCACTCCCGTGCCCAACACCTTTTCCAAACCTTAATCCACCATTACCCAATATTTCTTAGTTTTTTTTCACAATGCCACCACATATGATAAAATGTGCCAATTAAATTTTCACATTTCCAACACTTATTGGAACATTTAAATCAATTTTAGCTAACCTTTCAGGTGTTACATACCATCTATAAAACATTGTATAAACATTTTCTTTATAAGAAAATGTCAAGCTTTCTTCTGATGACCTCAAAGTAGTGGCAGATACCAGGACCTGGGGGCAGGGTATTCCCCACCCAGAATGGGGGACTAGGAAGCCTATCCCCACACCTTCTTGCCCAATCTCTTGCCTTGAATCCCCTATAGGGTTTCGATATTTCAGCTGTGATTTTAGGGCAGTTTCCACCACCACATTCACGGTGCTTTTCAAAGAATTTGCAGTCCAGATGGGGTTTTGTTTTGTTTTTTTGAGAGCTAGGACACAAAGGCGGGACAGGGATTTGAAAATCTTTTACAGCCGGTCTTTGTTATTCCAGAATGCATGACAATTGACTGTGGATAGCAGTAATTGGTCACGATATGGCAGGTGGCAGGGAACACGGCATTGCTTTACAACAGACAAGTTATATGAGTCTAAATATGGCATGCATCAATCAGTAACTGAGTGCAGATCTGTGTCAGGTTAGGTTTAGGGTTAGTTAATTTTTAGTAAATGTAAGGTATTACAAATGATTACTAAAGCATTAGCTATTACCAACAAATCATTAAAAACAATGGTGCAAATGTAATATTTATTCAGCAAATCAAGACAGAGATTTTGAAATCTCATACCACTTTTTGAGTCTCAAATTTGCTGTTGCTTTTATGTTTCAAAATCTGGGGCATTGCAACCAGATAGAGTTCATAATTTGTCAACATTTCATTTAAACCCTGTTTCCTTCTTTCTCTGTTGGTAAAACTGAAGCTGTGTCTTGTTGTACTTGGCTCATAGCTATATTGTCTCCGAAGAGTTGCAACTGGCATTTAACCCAAACCACTTGTGACCATGTAAGCTAAGCTTGTTGTTCCTGTTTGGCCCTTGCATCTGTTAAAAAAAACCTTTATTTTGATGTATGCTAATTTGCTGCTCAACCTCTTCCTGTATGTATGGAGTAATAACTTCCATTGCCACCCAATCCGGAATAAAGAGACAGACAACAGTGTTGGGTACTAATGGGCCACTTTTTATTTAAACCAAAACAAGCATAACAGCATAAAGTGTCCAAAGGGGCAAACAGATGCGGCATGGCAAAGCCAGGGTGTAATGATTTCATGTTTATCTGTGTGTGTGTGTCTTTAAAAGTTTGATTGCATGGCTGTATGATAGTCTAGAGTGATTGAAACAGGCAAGTGAGTGTGATTGGTGATTGGCATAAAGGGGGAGGGGTTTTAGAAAATGTGTGTCGATCAAGAGTTGATGAAGACAGTGGAAGTTAGTTAAGTTCTGTCTCTGAGAGAAGGAGACACATCCCTGTGTGGGATAAGTTGGTCCTGTGTATGAAAAGAGTGAAGCAGTCTTGTATGATATAAGAGTTAAATATTTGTGTGTGAAAGGAGAGACATTCAGTTCTGTGTTATAGGAGTTATAAGCTGAAAGCTGAGAGTCTAGGAAACAGTAAAGATTATATGGACTTGAAGGAAAAGTGTTACAAAGTTACAAAGTTACCTATGAAAAATCCCTGTCAGTAGGGAGCAAACTGTGTGTAATACCTACTTTACTAGTTACATGGTTCTACCCTCGTATTTATGCTTTATTTAAATAAATCCTATTTCATTCAAGTATACCAGCTCTGAAATAAATACATCCTGAGGGACACATAGTCCCTTGAAAGCCTAAACACCCGACCTACCTACCCAGTGATAGAAATATATATTATAAAGGTTTGGAAAGCCTTAAAATTTCCTGGTGGCAGCCGGATATACAGAGTAGAACACATTATAAAGAACATTTTAAAGTAAAACCAGACCTCCCCAGTTAAGGGGTCGTCACACAGGGGTTTGAAAACCCCTCCCTCGCCAATTGATCTTAGGGCGAGCCACCAAGCCCCAGAAACGAGCCAAGGGTATGGCTTGCTTCCGGTCAGCAGGCCAGTGTAATTGCAGAAACCAACCCAACCCCCGCACCGCAAGGCTCAAAGGGAGGAAAAAATCCCTGCAATCCTTAGGCAGTCTGTTTTCCCTGCCCCGAGCCTCATGGCCCAAAGGCTGTACTTACAAGACCCCTATGCCCTCAAGTGGGGTTATAAGCCAGTGCTCACCGTGCCACAATCTGTAACTGAATAACACCCTGCCGACCAAGTGACCAACCTTTTTAAACCCAGCCTCACCCAATAAAACATCATCACCTGTTACAGTGCAAGGTAGGCAAAAACACTCCCCCCTTTTCAGCCAGTACGGAAGGGAGCAAAAAATTCCTACCTGGCCTCCAAACAGACGACCGGAAACACCTGCACTGCAGCAGGGCGAGAGGGTGGGCTGAGCACGAGGAGCCAAATGAGGGAGAGATGCCGGGGGGCTGGCTTTGGAACTTCCGGCCCCACCCATCAGAACCCCGGATGCAGCCTTGCTGCTTTAGACTGCCTCATCCTCCTGGGCGGCAAAGGCGGTTCGCCAGCGGCATGGGTGCCCCGGTTGCAGGCAAACTGAACTTCAATGTATCTGAATTTGTGTACAAATAAATAAAAGCTTTATGGAGCTGCGGTGGCTCAAGTGGTTAAGATGCTGAACTGCAGGCTGTGGAAGGTCGGTAGTTCAACAGTTCGAGACCCGAGTGTGCCGCATGACGTAGTGAGTTCCCGTCTCTGGTCCCAGCTCCTGCCAACCTAGCCGTTCGAAAGCAAGACATTGCAAGTAGATAAATAGGTACTGCCTCGGTGGGAAGGTAACAGCGTTCCATGCGCCTTGGTGTTTAGTCATGCCGGCCACATGACCACAGAAACGTCTTCGGACAGTGCTGGCTCTTCAGCTTGGAAACGGAGATGAGCACCGCAACCCTAGAGTCAGATTCGCTGGCTTTCGAGCAAGGGAGACCTTTACCTTTACTTTAAACAAAAGCTTATACCACAAAGAAAAAAATGTTAATCTTAAATGGGCCATTGGATTCGAACTTTGTTCTGCTGTTTCAGAACAACACGTCTACCCACCTGAATCTTTATATTCATTGCTTTCCCAGCTGACAGTGTTTCTCCTAGGTTGTGTGCTTTCAGCTTTGCTGAATGGACTAAATACCTGATCAGTATTTTTCAGGTGTGTATTCAGCTGAATCAGATTCTATAATTTGATTCATGCTGTTGCTTTAAAGGATGCTTCAATTGAGTGCAATAGGGGCACCTGCTTTTTGGATTGTGGATATTTATTGTAAAGCTTTTGTTTGCAATGTACCTTTTGAGGATTTGAAGAAGCTTTGGAAGCTGTGAGAGAATAAACAAAGTCTCCCCCCCCCCCCGATTTATGCAGGTATAAATATATTTACATGTGTTCCTATTTACATGGGTATAAATCCAGTCTCCTCCTCCTCCTCTTCTTCTTCTCTGTATGGTAAAATGTTTACTCCAGCTATTTTATTCAGAAGAAGAAGAAGAGATGGAATTCACTGTCCTTCACAACCCCAAAGGAGTCTAAGAGTAGTTTACAATCTCCTTTTCCTTCCCCACCCCACAACAGACACCCTGTGAGGTAGGTGGGGATGAGAGAGCTTTTTTGAGAACTGTTCCTGAGAAAACAGCTCTGGAAGAACTTGCAACTGACCCAAGGTCACACCAGCAGCTCCATGTGGAGGAGTGGGGAATCAAACCGGTCCTCCCAGATTAGTGTCTGCACTCTGAACCACTGCACCAAAGTGACTCTTCATTCACAGAAATATATTTTTGTGAGACACTTCTTTGTGATCAACCTTTGGTGAAATGTGGCTTTCAATTAGCTAGCTCACCCATAAAGAAGACGTAAGGAAGATGTGGACTTATGCTATTTTCCGGACTACTTAGGGGGCACAATTGTTTGGACAGTGCATAAACATATTCTTCAGGAGTCCAGGTGTATGACTTATGTTTGGTGACAGGAAGTCTGTTGACTTTTATAAGTGATTGTTGTATACAACATTATTTCCGACTGTATACAACATTTTTCACTCAAATTAATTTGCAAATTAGATGTATTGACGCTTATGCCATATTTCTTGAAATAGTTATAATTTACTTTATATAATTTCAATTTATTACGTTAATATTGCGTTTTTGTACACAGCTGTTGTTGGTTTCCTGTACTGTGTATCTCACTTCCTGTGATATATCTGGTACTCAAACTTTGACAACTCTCTTTCAACCAAAAGCTCTGAAGCCCGATCTAAGATCAGCTCCTCAGGATGCCGTTACCATGGTGACTGGCTCTGACAGAAAACAACCAACATTAGTTAAGCAAAACCTTATCAAATTATTTTGATCATTTGAGGCAGAGATGCTTTAAGAAATCCAAAAGCCTATGGCCAAACAGCTAGAAGACAGGGTTGAGATTAAATCAGGGCCCTGTTCACATGGCGAATTTGCTGCGAAAGAGCCACGATTGGATGATGGATTTTCCAGGCACAATCACACCACAACATCTGGCAAGTGGAGAGCACCCGTGGACAACCAGTGGCATGCTATGGAAAATCTGCGATAAAAAATACCTCCTCAAAGGTAGTAGCAAACTATTTGCCATGGGCTGTCTCTGGACTCCCTTGGTGTGATTGTGCAGGCGTGGCTTTTCCCTCTGGCCACGTTCGTGGCTGTGCACACACTGAGGGCCAAAACCGTGGGTTGCCGCCAACACATCTGATTGCGTTATCGCATGGGTAATTGCAGCGCCGCAAATAGTCACGCCCAGGTTTCTCAAATGGCCAAAATTGTGCTGGAAATGAAGATAATGGGCCAAGAAGATATTCAGCAGTTCCAGCAGATATTGTGGGTGAAATCTTTGATGAACGCATACAATGAAGAATATTCAATGAGGCCAGAGGAAGAGGTTCCGTCTCCTGTAAAAACTTGAAAAATTTAGCATTCCCTGACTTTTTTTCTTGAGGTTCTTAGTAAATGATGCCAGCTAAAGCCTTTTGTGTGAGGCAAAACTGGTTGAGGCAGGACTTAATTACAAATGGTCAGCAGGTTATTAGTGGCTCATCAAGGGGGAAACTTTGTGGCTACTGATGACGACAAGTGGCCAAGATCTACTTTACAATTTGAATATCAGACTGGAGGAGGGCAGATGGTATCCCAATTTTCAAAAAAAGGGAGGCGGGATGACCCAAGGAACTACAAGCCAGTCAGGCCCTTGCCACACGGCAGGGGAAAACTTGCTCAAAGCGTGGCTTCTAAAAGCCACACCAAAGTTGAGACGCCACGGCGGGATCCCGCGGATACCCTGAGCCGCAGTGCCTTTTCTCCCCGGCACGATCAGATGCCAGGGAGAAAGCTACGGTGGGAAGGGGAGGCTGGCAAACTGTGCATGCTCACACATGCACAGTTCGGCCAGGGGGCGGGGATGCGCCGGCGACCCCACGGCCAAGTTTGGGGCGCACTTCTCGGACGAACCACCAAGGTAGATGGTTCTGTTTTGGTGCGAGGTTTTGGGTGGAAGGGGCGGATCGGGGACGCAAGCAGCACGATTCCCAGATGTTGCTGTGGGATCGTGCACATTTGCTGCATCCCCATTCCGTCCCTCTACCAGCCCAAAACCTCTCGTGTGACCAGGGCCTCAGTTTCTCTGTCCCTGGGAACATAGTGGAGCAGATGTTAAAGGGATCAATCTGCTAGAATCTAAAGGACAACTTGGTGATCCGGGGCCCCTGTCACACGGGCCGGATAACACGGGGGGGGGGGATGGCTATTTGTGCCATTGCAGTTTGATCCGCAATTATGCGTTCAGACCTGACAGCGGCTTCCTCCTTTGGCACCCATGGCAAACAGGATGACAGGGGAGAAAGCTGCACGCCAGCGCAATCACGCCAGGGAAATCCTCATGCAGCCCGTGGCAAACCATTTGCCAGTAGGTCGTCCCAGGTACTTTTTTAACGCACATCTTTGGCGGGACGCCACAGATTCGCCACGGGAGCGCTACACCGCCCAGATGTTCCAGTGTGATCGTGCTGGAAAACTCTGCGGGAGAAAAATCTCATTTCCTTCTTTAAGTGACAAGTTTACTGGATGTAGGGAATGCTGTTGATGTTGTTTACCTGGATTTCCCCATGATGTTCTTATGGATAAACTAAAGGACTGTGGACTGGACTCTAGGATAGTTAGGTGGATAGGGAACTGGTTGGAGAACCACACTCAGGTCGAATCCGCATTTGCATTTTAAAATCAGTTTCGTGCGGCTGTGACACTCTATGCTTGTTTGAACGTTCCTTGGAGAAGATTCTTTTAAAGCAGTGCGGAGGTGCAATGACAGTGGAGCCGCCACGAAATGGCGATAAACATACGCAGATTTGCAAAAGTATGCTAGCAGTGTTGAGGTCTGAAAACGAAACCAAATGTAGAGAACTTTTTTGAAGATGGAGTCAGAAGGCTGGGACACCGGTGGGAAAGACAAATGCAGTTTCGGCCTCAGAAGAGTGGAAGTTATCCCAATTTTCAAAAAAAAGAGGTGGGATGACACAGAAAACTACAGGCTGATTTATATCCCAGGGAAGATACTGGAGCAGATTTTAAAGGTATCAGTCTGCAGGTATCTAAAGCACAATTTGGTGATCCGGGGAAGTCAGCACAGATTTATTCCCAACAGGTCCTGCCAGACAAACCTCATTTCCATCTTTGATTGAGTGATGAGCTTACTGGATGTTGATGTTGTTTACTGTAATATATCAAACTAGTAATCAAAGCCCGTCGTGGTGGTAGACGACGGGCCCTAGATAGGAAGGAAGAGTGAGTGGAAGGGAGGAATGGAGAAGAGGAGGTAGAGAGAGAGAGACAGAGTTAGAGAGGGAGGAAAGAGAGAAAAGGGGTGGGGGAGACAGAGTGGGGTGAATGTTAGTAATTTTGAAAGAAAGGAAGGAAGAAAGCTTGGAAGGAAGGGAGGAAGAATGAAAGGAAGGAAGGAAGGAAGGAAGGAAGGAAGGAAGGAAGG
>NW_015160848.1:462823-485824 GCF_001447785.1 Gekko japonicus | reverse complement strand
GCGGAGGCCGCTGCCTCCGTCGGCCGGGCTGGGTTGGGGGGGGTTGGAAGCCCAGCGACCGCTAACTGCTGCCGCGGTCGCCGGGCTGGGACTGTGGCCGGGAGAGGGAGGCGGGCGGGCCGACAGGGGGGGGGTTGGAAGCCCGGCGACCGCTGGCTGCTGCCGCGGCCGGGGCTCGTTGCGGGAGAGGGAGGCGGGTGGGCGGACGGAGGCAGCGGAGGCCGCTGCCTCCGTCGCCCGGGCTGGGTTTTGGGGGGGGGCCTTTGAAGGCCGGCGGGCTCTGGCTATTGCGGCCTGAGGTGGGTGGTTGGGGGGGGGACCCGCCGGACGGGGCCTAACGGCCCCGTTCGGCGGCCTGAGCGGAAGGAATTGCCGCTCAGAAGACGGTGGCCCGGCGCGGTGACTGGGACTGGCTCCCTCCCCTCCCAGCCACCCAGCCAATGGCAGCCCAGGTTCGGTGAGGGAGCCAGTCATCGCAGCCGTCTTCTGAGTGGCAAGTTTTCTGCCCATACACTAAAGGGGCGCATTTTAGAACGTTGGCACCCAAAACCCTTTTATAATATAGGAGAGATGTCCTTAGATGTCCCACATGGTCAGCCAGACCCCGACCTTTGATCTTACAGACAATAGCCACTGCAGATCCTAGGGTGCACCAATGGGTTCGCCCGGATCCAAGAGTAGACCTATCGGGACTACAACTGTAAATGTGACCTATCACGGGTGGTGTTTGTGTGTGCTGGGTGTGGTTCTTGACACGCATTTAAGCTGGGCTTGGACCAGCTTCATTATTCCAGTTCCTAATGTACTCCAATAAATCTTGAGCTGTTTCACTATGCTGACCCTCCGCTTCCAGTACGTTTCATTTACCTAGATTTCAGTAAAGCTTTTGACAGGGTTCCCCATCATATTCTGGTGGGTAAACTAGAGGACTGTGGACTGGACTCTAGGATAGCTAGGTGGATAGGGAACTGGTTGGAGAACCGCACTCAGAGAGTAGTTTTCAATGGCATTTCATCTGAATGGAAGGAGGCGTCCAGTGGGGTGCCACAGGGCTTGGTTCTGGGACCGGTACTTGTCAATATTTTTATAATGATCTGGATGAGTATGTAAATTTGTAAATGATATCATTATATCTGTAAATGATATCAAATTGGGAGGAGCAGTGAACACACTAGAAGATAGAATGGAAGGAGGTGTCCAGTGGGGTGCAACAGGGCTTGATTCTGTGCCTGGTACTTATCAATATTTTTTTATAAACACTCTGGATGAGTGTGTGGAGGGGCTGCTCATTAAATTTGCAGATGACACCAAATTGGGAGGAGCAGCGAACACACCAGAAGATAGAATTTAACGAGATCTGAACATGCTGGAAAAGTTGGGGGGGGGATGTGAACAAGCCACAATTTAACAAGGATAACTACCGTACTGATTTCTACATCTGGGTAAAAAAAAATGAGGAACACACAAAGTGGGTGGGGGATACACTTTTGGGGAGCATGTGTGGGTGAACAAGATCTTGGGATACGGATGGACCGTAAATTAAATATGAGCAGCCAGTGTGATATTTTAACAAACAAACAAAAAAAGCTAATGCTATCAGTTTATCAACAAAGGCATAACATCCAGATCACAAGATGTCACAGTCCTGCTGTACAATACATTGGTCAGGCTGCACCTGGAGTCTTGTGTGCAGTTCTGGAGGCCTCCAATCAAAAAGGATATGGACGGAATGGAGTGGGTGCAGAGGAGAGTGATGAGGATGATCGAAGGCCCGGAGACCAAGGAGCCCTCTGAGGAAAGGCTGAGGGATTTGGGAATGTTTAGTCTGGAGAAGAGGAGGTTGAGGGGGAACATGATTGCTCTCTTGAAGTATTTGAAGGGCTGTCACTTAGAGGAGGGCAGGGAGCTGTTCCTTTTGGCAGCAGAGGAGAGGACTCGCAATCGTGGGTTTAAATTAAAGAGAAGAAGGTACCAGTTGGATCTTAGGAAAACCTTTTTTTTCCCAGGAAGAATGGTTCAACAGTGGAATCAGCTGCCTAGGAAGGTGGTGAGCTCCACCTCATCTACAGTTGTTAAGCAGCAGCTGGACAAACACCTGTCAAGTGTCATGTACCTTCTCAACATCTGCTGCCTGGGATTGGGGAGCCCAATACTGAATCTGGGTCTATTCCTATGTGCTCTTCCAATGAGCAATGACCCCTCCCCACTTTTCAAGTTCTTAGAAATAAGAAGCAATGGAATCCACAAAAGAAATTTTTATGCAGGAAGAAGCTTTATTGGGAAAAAAAAAGGAGAGTGGTTGATATAATTTGCAGTGAAGCAGTTTCAGCGATGACAAACATACTTTCTTTACTCAAGATACAGTGGCTTTTCCACTGCCCATTTAGCTGGGATAACTGAAAGCCTACAAAGCAAATGAATACAGAGGTGAACACAGGTTACGGTTCAAACAGGAAGACCTTTGTGGACTCCTGCAACATTTTGAAGGCCCACAGAGGGAAGATATTCATATCCTTCTGCTCTCAAATTCAACATAAGTTTAGGAAAACTAAATGAAGAATGATGAAAAAACAAACTTTCAAGGTGACAAGTACAGAGAATACAAATTAACTATCACCTGTTTGTGGCCATGAGCTTTTGAGATGTTGTGAATAGCCAACTGGTCTTGATTTGAGCTGGGAAGTGTCAGTCCTTCTGACACCCAAGTCCATGAAGTTGTCAGCCGTCAATCCAGTCCATACTGTTCAGGTAGCCTTTTCATTCCCATTCTTGTGAAGGTCCCCTTTCTGCTTAACAGAGGCGGCCACAAGGGGGGCAGGCGGAACAGGCCGTGTACCCTCCCACTCGAAGAGGCTCACAGGAGGCAGCCAGAACCGGCCCTGGGACCACAACGGTACAAGGAGGTGGCTGTATGGTGACTTCTGATGGTGGGATCTGGTTGATGCAGGAGACGCTGGCCCCACTGGTGAGGCCAAGGCAACGCGCTGGTGTTGAGCTACCCCAGCATGAAGAGGGGCCGCAGGGACTGGGGCAGCAACCCAGCTTGCCCAGACCACCTTTCGGGTAGTCACATGGGGAACATGGGGAGCAAGATGGGATGGCACAGGATGGAGGACAGCAGGACATCTTGGGAAGGTGGCAGCGAGTCTGGAATGAGATTATGAAAGGATGGGAAGTGTCAACATGAGAGTCTGAAGAATAAACCACTTACAGTCTGAAGCATAACTATTTCTCCCAGGGAGTAAATCCTATTCAGCTCAGAAAGAACGAGGGTAAACAAGTTGGTGAGATAGATAAATACATAGCATTTTCATAAATTATATTTTATGCCTTGAGCTACTGCATCTAACTTACCCTCATGACATGAGCAGGTCAGGCTCGGGTTGGCTGACCATCTGAACCTGTTGTATTAGTGCCTTACAATATTGGTGCCTGTTGCTATACCTCTTGTATTAACCTTTCTCCCCTGCTTTCCCCCTAGAGTGTTATTTTAAGGCGCCTAAGTTCTTATCATCCACCCTTGCCTGCCACTGCATTCCCAAGGGGGGGGGAGTGAGTGTATGCGTGTAGGAGTAGAACCGCTTGCCTGTGTAACTCTTCTATGCTGCCCTCGAGATGTCTTTCACATGGGAAGGTGTCCTTGAGACTTTGATTAGCTAGGGATGGACCATATCTCTCTCATGCTCTGGATAGTTTTGCTGACGTGTAGGAATGGAATGTGTGATTGTAACTATATGCACCTTTCCCGCCCTAATGTTTCAGTTCTGACAAAGAGATCATTCCCTGAACATCTCATATTTTCTAATAAAACTTTCAACCAAGAAAGTATGTGTGAAGAGTGACTTGACTGGACCTTGGGCAATTTTCAGATCGAAAAAGGGAAGACAAAAAAAAGTGTTTAAAATATTGCTTGCTTCATTATTATTTTTTTAATTTGGAGACATCTCCTTGGTTATATGTGTAGCAAAGGCAGATCTGAGTCCAGCAGCCCATTAGTGACCAACACATTTTGGGTGATTTCAGCTTTCAAGACTCAAAGCACCCTATGTCAGGTATCTGTAGCAAATTAACCACACTGTCATACAGTGGTGGAGATAAAACCGAAAAATGTATCACCGGACCCAAAATTCGCTTTTGAGCGGGCCTCAGGTTATTTCCTCAGTTTCTGTCCTTAAAGTCCTTGCACTTAAAGTCCTTGCACCTTGCTTGGCGAAAGGTGACTGACAGCATGTGGTTGGAACCTGCTTCAGTTTCAGATTGACAGAAGGAGGATAAATTCTGACAGTGATAGGAATCCAATCTTTAGTGCCTTGTAGAACTTGTCAGGATAGAGAATGCCAGAATGACATTAAGAACATAAGAAAATAGGAGATGCCAATGTTGGATCAGGCTAAAGGCCCATCCAGTCCAACACTCTGTTTCACACAGTGGCCAGAAATACCAGGTGCCATCAGGAGGTCCACCAGTGGGACCAGGACATTAGAAGCCCTCCCACTGTTGACCCCCCCACAAGCACCAAGATGACAGAGCATCACTTGCCCCAGAGCCCCTATCTATACCTTGTGGCTAATAGCCACTGATGGACCTCTGCTCCATGGACCTCCATGCCTAGAGGGCCATCTGCTTCTTCCCTTCCCTTTCAGTGTGAACACTCAGAGGTAAGAATGTCACTAATCTCATCCAGAGAATTTTTGTACAGATTAATATAATTACTGGAGTTAGACTACCAGATTTTTCGGAACTTGTGCTTCTTTCGTATGGACTAAACTCATTGGGAGGTTCGCCCACAACCAAATTGATTTCTTATTTGTTAGCAACAGCGAGAACGGTTATTGCAAAAAAATGGAAAAATGCATCAAAGCCCAACTCTTTGTATGTGGCAGAATAAGCTCTGGGAGCATTTTATATTGAGTAAAATTACGAGCTATCGCACAACGAATAAAATACATAACTATCAAAGAGATTTTCAAGCCTTTTGTTCTCCTGTAGTGGATCACCCCCTCATGGATCACTGCCTTGTCGTGGCGAGGGGGCTTGTGTAGTTCAGTGAAGCTGTGGGCTATGCCGTGAAGGGCCACCCAAGACGGACAGGCCACAGCAGAGAACTCAGACCAAGCGTGATCCACCTGGAGAAGGAAATGGCAACCCACTCCAGTATTTTTGCCAAGAAAACCCCATGGACGGTATCAAAAGGCTAAAAGATATGACGCCGGAAGATGAGCCCCTCAGGTCGGAAGGTGTCCAATATGCTACTGAGGAAGAGCAGAGGGCAAGTACAAGTAATTCCAGAAAGAGTGAAGCGGCTGGGCCAAAGCCGAAAGGACGCTCAGTTGTGGAGGTGTCTGATGGTGAAAGGAAAGTCCGATGCTGCAAAGAACAATACTGCATAGGAACCTGGAATGTAAGATCTATGAATCAAGGTAAGCTTGACGTGGTCAAAAATGAGATGGCAAGACTGAACATCGATATCCTAGGAATCAGTGAACTAAAGTGGACAGGAATGGGCGAATTTAACTCAGAAGACCATTATATCTACTACTGTGGCCAGGAATCTCGTAGAAAAAATGGTGTGGCCTTTATAGTCAACAAGAGAGTGCAAAAGGCAGTACTGGGATACAATCTCAAAAATGACAGAATGATTTCTGTCCGATTCCAAGGCAAACCATTCAACATCACAGTAATTCAAGTGTATGCCCCAACCACTGATGCAGAAGAGGCTGAAGTGGACCGGTTCTATGAAGACCTACAACACCTCCTAGAACTAACACCAAAAAATGATGTCCTCATCATCATAGGGGACTGGAATGCTAAAGTAGGAAGTCAAAAGGTAACTGGAATAACAGACAAGTTTGGCCTTGGAAAGCAAAATGAAGCAGGGCAAAGGTTAACAGAGTTTTGTCAAGAGAACACACTGGTCATAGCGAACACCCTTTTCCAACAACCTAAGAGGCGACTCTACACATGGACATCACCAGATGGGCAACACCGAAATCAGATTGACTATATAATTTGCAGTCAAAGATGGAGAAGCTCTATCCAGTCAGTAAAAACAAGACCTGGAGCTGACTGTGGTTCAGATCATGAGCTACTCATTGCAAAATTCAGACTTAAACTGAAGAAAATTGGGAAAACCACGAGGCCATTCAGGTTTGACCTAGATCGCATCCCTGATGAATATACAGTAGAGGTGAAGAATAGATTCAAGGGTCTGGATTTGATAGATAGAGTGCCTGAAGAACTATGGACAGAGGTTCGTGACATTGTACAGGAAGCAGCAATCACCACCATCCCAAAGAAAAAGAAATGTAAGAAAGCAAAGTGGCTTTCTGATGAGGCTTTACAAATAGCAGAGGAAAGAAGGAAAGCGAAAGGCAAAGGCGAAAAGGAAAGATTTACCCAACTGAACGCAGATTTCCAGAGAACAGCAAGGAGAGATAAGGAGGCCTTCCTGAATGAACAGTGCAAAGTAATAGAAGAAAACAATAGAATGGGAAGGACTAGAGATCTCTTCAAGAAAGTTGGAGAAATCAAGGGAGCGTTCCATGCAAAGCTGGCCATGATAAAGGACAAAAACGGTAGGGACCTAACAGAAGCAGAAGAGATTAGGAAAAGATGGCAAGAATACACAGAAGAACTATACAAGAAAGACCTCGATGTCCTTGACAACCACGACGGTATAATCACTGACCTCGAGCCAGACATCCTGGAATGTGAAGTTAAATGGGCCTTAGAAAGCATTGCTAACAACAAAGCTAGTGGAGGTGATGGTATTCCAGTTGAGCTATTCAAAGTCTTAGAAGATGATGCTGTTAAAGTGCTGCACTCCATTTGCCAGCAAATTTGGAAAACGCAACAGTGGCCACAGGATTGGAAAAGGTCAGTATACATTCCAATCCCAAAGAAGGGCAATGCCAAGGAATGTTCAAACTATCGCACAATTGCACTCATATCACACGCTAGCAAGGTCATGCTCAAGATCCTACAAGCTAGGCTTCAACAGTACGTGGATAGAGAACTACCAGAAGTACAAGCTGGGTTTCGAAGAGGTAGAGGAACTAGAGATCAAATTGCCAACATTCGCTGGATTATGGAGAAAGCAAGAGAGTACCAGAAAAATATCTACTTCTGCTTCATTGACTATGCTAAAGCCTTTGACTGTGTGGATCACAACAAACTATGGCAGGTCCTTAAAGAGATGGGAGTACCAGACCACCTCACATGTCTCTTGAGAAACCTGTATAAGGGCCAAGAAGCGACAGTTAGAACCGGATATGGAACAACTGATTGGTTCAGCATAGGAAAAGGAGTACGACAAGGATGTATATTGTCGCCTTGCTTATTTAATATATATGCAGAGTACATCATGCGAAATGCTGGCCTAGATGAATCACAAGCAGGAATTAAGATTGCGGGGGAAAAGATCAACAACCTCAGATATGCAGACGATACCACTCTGATGGCAGAAAGTGAAGAGGACCTCAAGAGCCTCTTGCTCAGGGTAAAAGAGGAGAGCGCAAAAGTGGGCTTGAAGCTCAACATCAAAAAAACTAAGATCATGGCATCCGGCCCCATCACTCCTTGGCAAATAGAAGGGGAAGTCGTGGAAGTAGTGACAGACTTCACGTTCCTGGGATCCCAGATCACTGCAGACTGTGACAGTAGTCATGAAATTAAAAGACGCCTGCTCCTTGGGAGGAAAGCGATGGCGAACCTAAACAGCATGATAAAAAGTAGAGACATCACCCTGCCAACAAAAGTCCGCATGGTCAAAGCAATGGTATTCCCAGTAGTCATGTATGGCTGCGAGAGTTGGACTATAAGGAAGGCCGAGCGCAGAAGAATAGATTCTTTTGAACTATGGTGCTGGAGAAGACTCTTGAGAGTCCCTTGGACTGCAAGAAGAACAAATCAGTCAATCCTCAAAGAAATCAACCCTGACTGTTCCCTGGAAGGCCAGATAATGAAACTGAAGCTAAAATACTTTGGCCACCAAATGAGAAGGGAGCACTCTCTGGAGAAGACCCTGATGCTGGGAAAGATTGAAGGTCAAAGAAGACGGGGACGGCAAAGGATGAGATGGTTAGACAGTGTCATCGATGCAACGAACATGAAGTTGAGCAAACTTCAGAGGATGGCGGAAGACCGGAAGGCCTGGAGGGAGCTGGTCCATGGGGTCGCAAAGAGTCGGACTCGACTGTGCGACTGAACAACAACAAAGTGGAGTATTTGAAGTGTCATCACTTTAATATTCAGATATAAGCAGTTTTTATAGTTCTTCATGATAACTAGTATGGTTGTTATGTAATATTTGTTGTATTTACCAATTTAAAAAAAACACAGGAAGAAATAATCTCATCCAGAGCTTTTCCAAAGGAGAAACTTCCTAAACCTTCCTTCTGTCATTCTTTCTTACTGTATATGTCGTAAAGAACAAGAAGAGACAATGGACTCACCGAGGGTAGCACCAGAAGCGAAGCAAGCAAGTGAAGCTTTGAAGAGCTGTGGAGATGGATGAAGGTGGCTAGAGCTTTTATACCATCTCTCGGGAACATCCAATAGGTGATTAGTTTTTCAATGTTTAATTTCCTAAGTATCTGAAAGCTCCCCATGGCATTTCGTTACGGTCTTTAATGTCATAATATAGGGTGAACATATTCTACCCTGCAGTCTACCCTCATCATTCAGTATTATAGGACTTGGTTCTAAACAGTTTTACATGAGGGAGTTCAGGACTCAACCTCTGGCATCTCCTGGCTGACTGGAGTGGAAGTAAATTACCTGCTTTGCCTGGAATGCAGACATTTTAATATGCCAGTCTTAATGGTTAGCCCTCTCCTGCAGCCCTCCCATGAGGTCCTCATCTGAGGTCCATCCCCAAAGTCCAGTCAAACTATGGCTTCCCAATCACTTCTGGCTGCCCCAGAGCTCAATCACATCCTGAGCCTTGGGTGTTTCCCTGGAGGTACAGCCGGACATTGGCTTCTGCATGGCGCCAGTGCTGTGGTGCCCAGCCTCCCCCCCTCCGCTGCCCTATCACCAGCATCTGAAGGAACCACCAACCACATCTGGCCCCACACCTCCATCAGCAGTGCCATGCCACTTTTGGCCCAGCCATCTTTGTTTGGTGTAGTGGTTGAGTGTGCGGACTCTAATCTGGAAGAACCGGGTTTAATTCCCCACTCCTCCACTGGCACCTGGCTGGTTGACCTTGGCCAAGCCATAGTTCTGATAAGGGCTATTCTTGAAAAAGAGCAGTTTCTGTCAAGAGCTCTCTCAACCCCCTCCTCCTCCACCTCCTCCTCCTCCTCCTCCTCTTCTTCTTCTTCTCTTCTTCTTCTTCTTAGTTTGGTCTCTGTCTGTCCCCCCAGCCATGGCTGACTCCCACAGGATGTCGGTGCTGCCAGATGTGTTGCTGCACATGCTCCTACTTAAGATGCCACCTGAAATCCTGGCACACGGAAGCCCATGGTGTCATCACTGGTTCCCCCCTTTTGGGCCACCTTGGTTGCCAGAGGGGATGGTGGCATGGTGAGGGTGGTGGTGGAGGGACAGGGGTGCATTAAGTGACTCCTGGGGAACCACGTGTGGTCTCTCAGAGGTGGCCTACTGCCTCCCACCTATTATCTTGCAGCGGTTATGGTGGAGGCGACCTGTGGGGGGGGGTCACAGACAGCTGCAGGGCTGTGGGAGGGCCTATGAGCACCATGAGTGGTGGTGGGTGTGGGACACCCAGACAGGAACATCCCTGTCTGCCACCAGCCTCTGGCAGCCTCGACACTCCTTCTGCAGGGTGCCAGCTTTAGGTGCTGCAGGGATTTATGGCTGTCGCCCACAGGGTGGCTGGCCTTCCCTGGCCTCTCACGGGGGAGGGGGGGTGAGTGGCTAGATCCCAGTTGGGAGGCCCCCGGGGATTTGGGGATTGGGCCCGGGGAGCACATAGTGCTCTGTGGGGTGCAGTCCTCCCTCCCCAGTATGCTTTCCCACCAGGGTCACTGACCTCCTCACTCTGGAGGGGAGTTGAAATTCCAGAGGAACCCCAGGTCCCATAATGCTTTGTGTATGTACTTTATAATAATGCTCTGTGTATGTACTTTATAATAATGCTTTGTGTATGTACTTTATAATAATGCTTTGTGTGTGTACTTTATAATAATGCTTTGTGTGTGTACTTTATAATAATGCTTTGTGTGTGTACTTTATAATAATGCTTTATAAAATGTACTTTATAAAATGTTTTTTGTATGCCCATTCACACACAGCGGGCATCGGCGTTTGTTTGTTTGTTTTTTAACACAGTTTGTACATGCACATAGGAAGCCCTTAACAGAATGGCAATATTCATGCATGCACAAAACACCCCGTCTTACATTTAAAGTTTAAAGGTAAGGACTTACCTCTAAAGTTTAAAGAGCAAAGTGGCCTCCCTGAGGTCCCAGACCCCTCTAAAAGTTACATTAAGGACCTTTTCTCTTTTTTTTAAACAAACGCCGGGGCGAAGCTTCACCCAAGCGCATATCGCCGGCCTAAAAAAAAATGGTGGGCGAAAATCAGAAGCCTCGGGCTTCCGAACAGAAGTGGCTCTACAACATTGGAGAGCGATCAGATGGGGGGTAAAGTGATTACAACCATTGCACTCAGGATACCACCACTTGGGGACCTAGTGGCAGAATACAATGGTTTAAAGCTCTTTGCAACGGTTAGGGATGGAAGGCAGATGTTCACCGTGTGAATGCCGGTAAGTACACCGATTCCAACCGGCACCTATACCGTTGCAAATGCCCCGTCTGAATGCACCCTATGAGTAGTAGATTTTCAAGAGAGACTACTACAGTACATTGCCTTATAATAATTTTCATTGAATAGAAATAGCTGTATAAAAAGAGCTTCAACATATGTGTAATTGCATTGCATTGCATTGCATAACCTCTTATGTCATTTTGTAAGGTGCTTCAGTATGTTCGGATGAAGTTGTGAACGAAACGAAAATCAACTCCGGGGAGTTTTTTCAGCCCACTTTTTCCTGTATTTTTGAGCCCACTTTTTTCCTGTATTTTGGGTGTGCATATGAAAGACAGAATACGTAACAGTGTGGATGTGTTATTAGCTATTATAAAATAACATTGTTAAATACAGTGGAGAAATTATATTTCATTTCATCCTAAGCGCGGAGTGTCAGCCTGTTTTCCAGTTTACTGCGCACCTGGATGATGGCAACCAAAGTAGCCAGTTTGGTGCAGTGGTTAAGTGCGCAAACTCTAATCTGGGAGAACCGGGTTTGATTCCCCATTCCTCCACTTGCACCTGGCTTGATGACCTTGGGCAAGCCGTAGTTCTGATAAGAGCTGTTTTTGAAAAAAGAGCAGTTCTTGTCAAGAGCTCTCTCAGCCCCACCTACCTCACAGGGTGTCTGTTGTGGGGAGGGGAAGGGAAAGGAGTTTGTGAGTCGCTCTGCCTCCTCCTCCTCCTCCTCCGCCTCCTCCTCCTCTTCTTCTTCTTCTTCTTCTTCTTCTTCTTCTTCTTCGTTTAAGAAGAAAAGTTAGTTTTTCTACCCTGCTTTTCTCTCCCTGAAGGAGTCTCAAACCGGCTTTAGTTATTTATTTAATTACCTTTTTGAATTGCCAAATCCCCAGAATTGTGAGTTTCTAGGCTATGTACCAAGTTAAAACCATAAAAAAACTATGAAAACCATTTCCAACACATATAATTCATTAATTATAATCAAGTGGCAGGTTAGTTTGTTTTTAGGTTTCCTCCCATTTCCAACCTGTGGGTGCCTCATGGGTATGGGGGGGGAGGAATTAAATCCTTCAGGGGACAGAGGTCCGGGAAGGGTGCCAGTCATGACATAAGCCACCACTGTCCTCAACCAAATGCCTGGCGGTACATCTCTGCCTTTCAGGCCCTGTGGAATTGCACAAGGTCCCACAGGGCCCTGATGTTATTTGACAGAGAGTTCCACCAGGTCAGGCCAGGGCAAAAAAGGCCTTAGCCCTGGTTGAGGACAGTTGGATGTCTCTAGGGCCGGGCACCATCCGTAGGTTGTTCTTTGCAGAGTGTAATGTTCTCCCAGGGGCAAACCAGAGGCGGTGGTCCCACAAATATGTTGGTCCCTGACTTCTCAAGGCCTTAAAGTCCAGAACCAAAACCTTGAACTTTACTTGGTGCTCCACCGGAAGCCAGTGCAGCTGGTGCAGCACAGGGCAAATAGGTGCAGTCCACAATGTTCCTGTCAGGACTCACGCCGTCACATTCTGGATCAGGTGGAGCTTCTGTGTCAGTCTCAAGGGCAGGCCAGCGTAAAGTGGGTTACAGTAGTCCAGCCTGGAGGTGACCATTGTGTGGATTACTGTGGCGAAGTCAGAGCAGGACAGGAAAAGGGCCAGCTGCTGGACCTGGAGCAGATGGGAAAATGCCAGCCTGGCTGTATGTGTGACCTGGTCCTCCATATTTACGGAGGCATCCAGGATCACATCCAGGGGTCATTTCCTGTAGGAACGCACAGGAGCGGAGCTCCGGCAGTAAGGAGCCCAGGGGACGGGCACATGCAACAAGTCCCGCCCCCTACTTCCAGCTGCCCTCAATCGGGCCACGAGGAGCAAGAAGCAGCCAGGTAAGTTGCAGAGGCCCCCCACCCCGGCCAGCCTTCAGGCACAAGCTCTCCCTCCTCTGCGAGGACAGATCTGCATGTCCCCCCCCCAATAGCTAGCAATCCAAAACAGTCCAGTGGAGCCTGAGCGGTGGGTGTTGCCTTCTGACACACTTCTGGTGATGTCAGGGGGTGTGGCATATGCAAATAAGTCATGCAAATAAGTTATGCTAATGTGCTCCTGCACCTCTTTTCCTATGAAGTGACCCCGATCACATCCAAGCTCTTGACAGACTGTGCTGATACCGATGGTGCCCTGTCAAGAGCAAGGAAGCTGAACTCGAGTCCTGAAGCCGCCCTCCCCAGCCACAGAACCTCTGTCTTTGTCGGGTTCAGTTTCAATCTGCTCTCTTTTTAAAAATTCTTTGTTGGTTTTCAACAGAATTGGAGACAGGAAAACACATGGACAGAACAACACGGAACAAATACAAACATAAAAAAACTTTCCAACCTGCCATCTTCACACTTGTAGCATGTTTTCCTGGTGTGATTTACAGTTGCACTTCATTATTGAAGAAAAAATTGCTATATTATCGTGTTCATTGATTGATAAGGTTCTCCATCCACACATAGAATCTTGGCCATACATTTTTTAAATATATGATCTGTTTTTCCTCGAAGTAATATAGTTAAATTGTCCATTTCTGCTTAATCCGTTAATTTATTAATTGTATCTTCCTTTTTAGGAATGTCTTCTTGTTATGTTGTGGAAGATCAGTAGTTCAGCAGTTCGAGACCCAGGTGCCACATGACGGAGTGAGCTCCCGTCTCTAGTTCCAGCTCCTGCCAACCTAGCAGTTCGAAAGCAAGAAATTGCAAGTAGATAAATAGGTACCACTTTGGTGGGAAGGTAACAGCATTCCGTGAACCTTGGTGTTTAGTCATGCCGGTCACATGACCATGGAAACATCTTCGGACAGTGCTGGGTCTTCGGCTTTGAAACTGAGATGAGCACCACAACCCTTGAGTCGGATTCGACTGGCTTTCGAGCAAGGGAACCTTTACCTTTTTTCTTGTTATGTACGCAGGCCGCCACCAGGGGTTCGCAGCTATGGTAAGGAGCTTGGCTCCTCTAGACAATAGAAGCCTAGAATCCTAGTTCCCCCAGCATTCAGCAATAGCTACTTTGGCAGGAAATTCAAACCCTCCAATGGGAGTGTGGGTGTGCTGGGTGGGTGTGTATATAGTTGGCCATGCAGGGCCGTTTTTCAGTTCCAGTATTAAGTACAATAAATGTGTGCAAAAGCATGTCGTTGTCTGTGTCCTCCATGTGCCGAACCCAGTACTTTTCACCTCTTGTTTCCACATGCTGTTGAAAAGTAGTCTGGCAGCGGTTTCTATATGAGTAATCATATAACAGTCTGTCCACTGACTTTTTCAGGCATTACATTTAACAAAAACAATTCTGGTTTGAAAGGTACATTAATTCCTAGTATTTGCTTTATCAATCTATGAACCCCAACCCCAAATTTATTAACCTTGTCACGAGACCACCAAATGTGGTAAAAAGGAACCAATGTTTTCTTTACACTTCCAACATAAGTTGGACATGTTAGGATAGTATTTAGCCAGTCTATCAGGTGTTAAGTACCATCTACAGCTTACATTACATTTACATATAACAGTCTGCCTACTGGACTTTTTCAGGCATTACATTTAACAAAAACAATTCTGGTTTGAAAGGTACATTAATCCCTAGTATTTGCTTTATCAGTCTATGAACCTCAATCCCAAATTTGTTAACCTTGTCATGGGACCACCTAATGTGGTAAAAGGAACCAGTGTTTTCTTTGCACTTCCATCATAAGTTGGACATGTTAGGATAGTATTTAGCCAGTCCATCAGGTGTTAAGTGCCATCTATAGAGCATCTTATAAAAGTTTCCTTTAAGCGGTACTCCATCTGCTCTTTTTTAACCATCCCACCACAGCCTCCAAATCCATGGCCAGATTTTGTGGGGCAGCATCCGGGTGGCCATCCAAAAGCAGATACATCTGGGTATCGTCAGAATACTGGTGACACTCAACTGGTGACTCCATGCCAGCTGGGCGATGGGACGCATATAGATGTTAAATAACAATGGGAAGAGAAGTGCCCCCCTGAGGAACCCCACACTCCAGGGTACGTCCAGAGGACGCATTCTCTCCTTGTGCCACCCACTGCCCCTGATGGTGGAAGAATGAGGTAAGCCATTGAAGGGCTACCCCACAAACTCCCACATCAGCAAGGCAGTGGGTCAGAAGATCATAACTGACCGTGTTGAATGCTGCTGTAAGATCTAGAAGCAATAGGAGTGCCAACTTGCCTTGATCCAGCTACCTATGGAGTGTCTGTCAAGGCAACCAGCACCAACACCATACCATGGCCAGGGCAGAAGCTGGACTGGAATGGATCCAATGCCAATGTCTCATCCAGGAAATTCTGGAGTGGTTCAGCCACCGCTCTCTCAATTACCTTATCCAGGAATGACAGATTCGAAACCGAGTGGTAATTCCCTGGATCAGAAGGATCCGAAGTTGGGGGTTCTTTTTAAGAGCGGTGCAATCATGGCCTCCGTAAGGACCTTACAATTGCCTTCCTCAACCCACAGCAGACATCCTGTGTGGTAGATGGGGCTGAGAGAGCTCTGAGAGGACTGTGACTTACCCAAAATCACCCATTTGGCTTCATGTGAAGGAATGAGGATTCAAAACCAGTTCTCCATACTACAGCCACCCACTCTTAACCACTAAAATACGCTGGCTCTGTGACTGAAGACTTGCTGAATTTGATGTATTTGTACATATAATTCCTCCCTTTTTCTCTTTTTTTTTTTCTATTTTTTCCTGGTAAGATTATTATGCCTGTATGATTGTACGGTTTATAAGATTATTTAGTGTATTAAAGGTAAAGGTAAAGGTTCCCTTGCTCGAAAGCCAGTCGAATCCGACTCTAGGGTTGCGGTGCTCATCTCCGTTACAAAGCCGAAGAGCCAGCGCTGTCCGAAGATGTTTCCGTGGTCATGTGGCCGGCATGACTAAACACCAAGGCACACGGAACGCTGTTACCTTCCCACCGAAGTGGTCCCTATTTATCTACTTGCAATTTCTTGCTTTCGAACTGCTAGGTTGGCAGGAGCTGGAACTAGAGACAGGAGCTCACCCTGTCTTGCGGCACCCGGGTCTTGAACCACTGAACTACTGACCTTCCACAGCCTGCAGTTCAGCGTCTTAACTCAAATTTTCAATATTAAAAAAAAAACAACTATTTGGTTCTGATGGGCACCTTCTCCAAATGGATATTTACAACAGAAGAGCTCCTCCCTTGAGGAGGCCATGTCTGAGTTTGGCCCAGTAATATATTTGATGGTGGAAAGGCATGGATTGCTGGGCTTTTGATTTCATCGTGAATGTGTTCCATTAGCGTTAGAGAAGCCATCAGTTCCACTGAAGTATCCCAAAGCCTGGTGTGTCAACAAAAAAGGCTCTCAGGATTCCTACATCTCTGAAAAACAAGAACAGTGTTCCCTCTAAACTGAGTTAGTGTGAGCTATTTTACAGTTTTTAAGGCTCCGGCTCGTACATTTTTGTCTTCGCTCAGGAAGGATGGCTCTTACGTTCTTATATCCATCAGTGGCTATTAGCCACAAGGTATAGATAGGAACTCTCAGTCTGGGGCAAGTGATGCACTGTATTCTTGGTTATGGGAGGGGCAACACTGGGAGGGCTTCTAGTGTCCTGGCCCCACTGCTGGACCTCCTGATGGCACCTGGTATTCTTGGCCACTGTGTGACACAAAGTGTTGGAGTGGACGGGCCATTGGCCTGATCCAACAATGGCTTCTCTTATGTTCTTATGCTCCAGAGCAAACTAATGTATGCAGTCGCCAAATCGCTCACTCACAACTTTAATGCCACGAGCTCACAATGTAGAATTTTTGCTCACAAGACTCCACAGCTTAGAGGGAGCATTGCTCACGACTGATCAAAAATAATTCAGTATCTTGTGTTATTGGAAGATGCTATGGGAATGGTTTATTTCTTTTTTCTTTTTCTTATTGTCCTCTGTGTGACAAAGTAAACAATAATTGTAGGGGAAGTTATATGTCCACACCTGTTTCTCAACCCTCAGAGGATCGGGATCACAATAGTCACCACTCTCAGCAGCACAGAGCATTTTCCCTTGCCAGATGTAATGTCGTGCCTTCTGCTATTTTTATGGCAGATTCACGAAGATAATCTGCTCAGCCAAATACTGCCGTTGTAATCAAAAATATATTGAGTCAATCACTCATGTTCTTTTCTATTGTCACCTGTATACAGATTTACGCAGGGGTCCTTTTGTAGAAAAAGAGGTGCAGGAGCTCATTAGCATAACTCATTAGCATAACTCATTTGCATATGTCAGAAGGCAACACCTACCGCTCAGGCTCCACTGGACTGTTTTGGATTGCTAGCTATGGGGGGGGGACGTGCAGATCTGTCCTCACAGAGGAGGGAGAGCTTATACCTGAAAACAGGCCGGGGGAGGCTCTGCAACTTACCTGGGTGCTTCTTGCTCCTCATGGCCCCGGGCTGCTGGGAGCAGGGGGTGTGGCTTGTTGCATGTGCGTACCCCCTGAGCTCTTTACTGCCGGAGCTCTGCTCCTGTGTGCTCCTGCAGCGAATGACCCCTGGATTTACGTTATATGCATTAACATTCTGTTCTAGTTAGGATGAGGGACTGTCCAGATGCATTTATGGTTTATAGACTTTTGAATGATTTCTCCTCTAATGTCACCGAGAAGGTGGCTAAATTTCTTTGCTATAAAAGCACGCCAAGGGATCTCACAGAAATAATCTTCTATTTACACTGATATATATTTATGTTGTGGTTTTAACTTACCTTTTAAGCTGTATTAACTTGTATCAATTTTCCCCCCATGCCAATAAAAGCTACTTAACTAGTAACCACTCTGATCAATGGAAGAGTATAACAGCTCCGGTGTTGCCTAGTGTTACACTGTGTCACTACTGGATTCTCCCTGGAAGTGATGTGAAGAAATGATGTGAACAGATCAGCCAATATCATAATGCCTTTTTGTAAATCAATGGTGCAACCTCATTTGGAATACTGTGTACAGTTCTGGTCACCACACCTTAAAAAGGATAGTATAGCTTTGAGAAAAGTGCAGAAAAGGGCAACTCGAATGATAAAAGGGTTGGAACACTATCCCTATGAAGAAAGATTAAAGTGTTTGGGGCTCTTTAGCTCGGAGAAACGATGGCTGAGGGATGACATGATTGAGGTTTATAAGATTACGCATGGGATAGAGCAGGTAGAGAAAGAGGTACTTTTCTCCCTTTCTCACAATACAAGAACTCCTTGTTGGCACTCAATGAAATTGCTGAGCGGGCTGGGTAGAACGGATAAAAGGAAGTACTTCTTCACCCAAAGAGTGATTAACACATGGAATTCACTGCCACAGGAGGTGGTGGTAGCTACAAGCATGGACAGCTTCAAGAGGGAATTGGATAAACATATGGAGCAGAGGTCCATCAGTGGCTACTAGCCACAAGGTATAGATAGGAACTCTGAGGCTGGGGCAAGTGATGCTCTGTACTCTTGGTGCTTGGGGAAGGCAACAGTGGGAGGGCTTCTAGTGTCCTGGGCCCACTGGTGGACCTCCTGATGGCAAATGGTATTTTTGGCCACTGTGTGACAGAGTGTTGGACTGGATGGGCCTTTGGCCTGATCCAACATTGGCGTCTCTTATGTTCTTATGATGTAATGACAAACATGAGGTCACTGTTTTTTGTCAAGCTTTCTCACAATGATCTCAAAGTAGTGACAGACACCAGGACCAAGCTATTCACCATGCTGGATAGTGGACTGGAAAGCCTATCCCCAAACCTTCTGCCCAAGCCTTGGATTTCCTATAGGGTCACCATAATTCAGTTCTGACTTTATGGCATTTTCCACCACCACATTCATGGTGCTCAAACGTCATATCACCATTTGGCATTCAAAAATTTTGCAATCCAGATGGTTATTTGAAAGCTAGGACATAAAGGCAAGACAGGGATTTGACAATTTTTTACAGTTAGACTTTGGTATTCCAGAATGCATGACAAGTGACTGTGAATAGCAATGATAATTTGTCCTGATCTAGCAGATGGCAGGGAATATGACATTGGTTTATACCAGACATATGAGTCTAAATATTGAAACCATCGATCAGTAACTAAGTGCAAGTCTGTGCCATTATGTAGGGTTCGGGTGAGTAAATTTTAGTAAGTGTAAATTATTACAAATTATTAGAAAATTATTAACATTCATCAATAAATCTTTAAAAAACAATGACACAAATGTAATATTTATTCAGGGGATCAAGAGAGAGATTTTGAAATCTCATGCCACTTTTTGAGTGCCAATTTGCAGTTGGTTTTATGCTTCAAAAATCTGGGCGTTGAAACTTGATAGCATTCATAATTTGTCAACATTTCATTGAAACCCTGTTTTCTTCTTTCCCTGTTGCTAAAATTGAAGCTGTGTCTTGTACTCAGCCGCCAGAGTAGAATCATGACTGTAATATCTCTGAAGAGTTGTAACCCAGTTGAAAATATATATTTCCTTCACTATGTTTTCCCCAGGTATTAAACCAAGGGTGACCATTTAAACTAAGTTTGTTATTCCAGTTTGCTCCTTGCATCTGTTAAAAACCTTTATTATGCTTTATGCTAATAAAAACCTTTATTATGCTTTATGCTAATTTGCTGCTCAACCTCTTCCTGTATGTATGGACTGGTGTCAGCTTCCATGCCAATAAAGGTTTTGAATTGAATTGACTGGTGTCAGCTATGGCTGCCATGAGTGTGGTGTATGTTTCTAATTGCTTTGCATTCCTTCCCATGCGCTTAATTGCCTCTGAGCTGTAACGCATATCTCTCAAGGTGGCAGGAGGAGTTTGTAGTGTCTAGGTTTCGTGGGAACTTCTTACTTTCCCAGCTTCGCAGCCGTTAGAGAATCTGCCAAATGCCCATCTAATTGGGTAGTGCTTGGGGGGCGCATACGAATGCCCTATATCCTATTATGCACATAGGTAATCTGCCATTTCTAACAGTGTTCATGTTACTGCATCTATGGCTTTTCAATAAAAGTAAAAGCTTCCTAGAAGCGTGTACTTCATTGTCTTGCTGTGGATCCTGACATTCCGTTACTTCCATTTCAGTGTATCTAAAGATAATGGTAAAATACAAAAAAGCTTACACCTTGAATGAAACGTTGTTAATCTTAAATGTGCCACAGGACTCGAACTTCAGACCAACATGTCTACCCACTTGAATCTCTATATTCAATTTTTTCCCCAGTTGACAGTGTTTTCGCTTCCCTTCCAGTGAAATGTCAAAGTGCATTATAATTCAGTAAAGGTAAAGGTTCCCTTCCTTGAAAGCCAGTCGCTGTCCAAAGACGTTTCTGTGGTCATGTGGCCGGCATGACTAAACACCAAGGTGCACAGAACACTGTTACCTTCCCACCAAAGTGGTACCTATTTATCTACTTGCAATTCATTGCTTTCGAACTGCTAGGTTGGCAGGAGCTGGAACTAGAGATGGGAGCTCACTCTGTCATGCGGCACCCCTGGGTCTCGAAATGCTGAACTACTGACCTTCCATAGCCTGCAGTTCAGCGTCTTAACCACTTGAGCCACTGCAGTAAACAGTCACAAATAATGGGTCAGAATTGGGCACACATCGTCAATATTAAGCAGGTTTGCATTTCTGAGCTCGTTCTGTTCAGAACACAAATGGAGACCTGGGGACCTGACTTCCAAGATATAAAAGGGAAGAGTTTCTATACAAAAGAGACTGGCAGTAGCTCTCCAAGGTCTTAGGTAGAAGTCTCACACCACCTACTGCCTATCCCATATTTAATCTGAGATTCCAAGAAATGAACTTTTGGACCATTGACATATCCAGCAGCTGCTGTACCACTAAGCCACAACTCATCCCCAGATCCTCCTGAAGAAAAGTATGTAAGTTATTCATAATAACTGCCTTTTGGAATTGCACAAGGTGGAATAAAGAGAATCAATCAGATACGATGGGTGACAGGCCTTCAACTTGCGCTGAACAAGCATCTTGAAAGTGAAGGTTATCACCTGAGATCTCCTACAGTGTCAAATGTCTCAGCAATACTATCAAGCCTTTATCTACTACAACAGCATATCTTTCTCTGTATCCATGGTGGGAATTAGGGAAACTCAAGCATCAGCTGGTTTGGTTCAGGTTCTGATTTCTCATCACAGTGTATCTCTGGGCTGCTTGGCTGTGCCTGCTTATTTGGCACAAACAGGAAACGTCATTCTGCGGTGAAGCCTTGCATGGATGGAGAGAGAACAATTAGAAGCGGAATCTCAGCTGAAATGGACTCTTCGCTCATCAGCTGAGAGTCCGCTTCTGATCACCTCCCAGGTCACAAAAAGGTTGCTGTGTCCCACCCAATGGTCCCTCTAAGCTGTGGAGTCTTGTGAACGAAAATTCTACTTTGTGAGCTACTGGTATTAAAGTTGTGAGTGAGCGATTTCACTACTGCATAAATTGGTTTTCTCTGATCAAGGGTGGTAGGAGTGCCAGTGAACATAGTGGCCGCAGAGGTCCATCACTTAACATTTGGGTAGGGACAATACCAAGGGAAGCCAGAAAAGGTTTCATTTTGTGTCGCATCAAAGGTATTGTAGTGCTCTCAAAATTTAACTTTACTCTTGTGCCAAACCTAAAGAATGGCAAGTGCTGAAAGCTGGTGAGATCAACAAAATAAGGTTCCGTCCTGAGGAACTCAGGATGTCAGCCAATAGATTAATTCTAAACAGGACAACCCCTCGTGACATGCCTGGTTTTCTCTGGAGCCATCCTTCCTGAGCTAAGACAAAAATATGTGAGCCGGAGGCTTAAAAAACTGTGTCCCAACCCTTGCAAGGGGATTGCTTTATGAATGCGTGATTGACTATATGATTTCAGACCTTTTAGTTTACAACTGATTTAGGTTTTTTTTAATGTTATAACCCAGGGGTGTGGAACTCATTTGTTATGAAGGCTGGATCTCTTTTCTGGTACCAGAAGCCATATGAACGGGCAAAGTGACCTTCTAAAGGGTCGTTGGACTCAATGTGGACCAGTGTTCCCTCTAAGCTGAGTTAGTGTGAGCTAGCTCACAGTTTTTTACCCTCCGCCTCACACATTTTTTTCTTAGCTCAGAAAGGAGGGCTCCCTAGCAAACTAATTTATGTAGTAGGCAAATGGCTCGCTCACGACTTTAATGCCAGTAGCTCACAAAGTAGAATTTTCGCTCACAAGACTCCACAGCTTTGAGAGAACATTGCCTCCTCTAAATGGCATCTACTCATGATGGTATCATGTACCTTCTCAACAACTGCTGCCTGGAATCAAGCAGCCCAACGTGGAACCTGGGTCTATTCCTATGTGCTGTACCACTGATCAATGATCCCTCCCAATTTTCCAAGTCCTTATGTCCGCGTTTTCTGGAATCTGAGAGCCGGCGACGCCCGGGATGTGCGCCAGGATGAATACAGTATCAGAAAATGGTTGTTTGGAGTTCTCTCAGTGATGGGCTTGCCGGAGTTCTCTCTCTCACTCCGCATTAGGACCCATGGTCGGGTGATTCTGGAGCCTGAGTTTTATTCACTCACCTCCCTCATCATCAACCCTTTCCATCCTTCCTCATCGAGAACACCTGATTTCTCTTTATTTCTGATACATTGTAATCATCCTCCCGTGCTCCCAACACCCATTCCTTAAAGTAAGTACAATATTCCCTTATTGCTTGTGCCCCAGCTTCAATACCGGTAAGATTGCCACCCGGCCTCTCTGCGATCAAGCTTTTGACTTGCTCCCCCTTGTGAGCCTCCCCCCCTTCTTCCCCCTTTAGGGGAAGGGCTTCCTCGTTTAGGATATTCAGACAGAGTCCCGGCTCCCCCCGGGAAGGGTCGTTGGCTCTCTCCCTTCGCGACCCTGGGGCTGACTGGGATAGCTCCTGCGTAGTCGGGAGGTCTTTGGCATCGCCCTCCCGACACACCCCCCCTCTTAAAGAAGACATAGACGGGTCTTCGTTGAACAGCCTGGAAAGGCAATCGGCATTCTGGTGAAGGCGCCCAGCGCGATGTTGTATCGTGAATCTGTAGGGTAGGAGAGATAGATACCAACGTAAAACTCTAGGATTACTGTCCTTGGTTCTTTGCATCCACTGTAAGGGGGCATGGTCCGTCTGTAACACAAAAGTGGTATTAGATAGGTAATAACGTAACGCATCCACGGCCCATTTAATGGCTAGGGCTTCTCTCTCTATTGTAGAATAATTTTGTTCAACAGGTGACAACTT
>NW_015160848.1:457604-461507 GCF_001447785.1 Gekko japonicus | reverse complement strand
CCAAATGCCCATCTAATTGGGTAGTGCTTGGGGGGCGCATACGAATGCCCTATATCCTATTATGCACATAGGTAATCTGCCATTTCTAACAGTGTTCATGTTACTGCATCTATGGCTTTTCAATAAAAGTAAAAGCTTCCTAGAAGCGTGTACTTCATTGTCTTGCTGTGGATCCTGACATTCCGTTACTTCCATTTCAGTGTATCTAAAGATAATGGTAAAATACAAAAAAGCTTACACCTTGAATGAAACGTTGTTAATCTTAAATGTGCCACAGGACTCGAACTTCAGACCAACATGTCTACCCACTTGAATCTCTATATTCAATTTTTTCCCCAGTTGACAGTGTTTTCGCTTCCCTTCCAGTGAAATGTCAAAGTGCATTATAATTCAGTAAAGGTAAAGGTTCCCTTCCTTGAAAGCCAGTCGCTGTCCAAAGACGTTTCTGTGGTCATGTGGCCGGCATGACTAAACACCAAGGTGCACAGAACACTGTTACCTTCCCACCAAAGTGGTACCTATTTATCTACTTGCAATTCATTGCTTTCGAACTGCTAGGTTGGCAGGAGCTGGAACTAGAGATGGGAGCTCACTCTGTCATGCGGCACCCCTGGGTCTCGAAATGCTGAACTACTGACCTTCCATAGCCTGCAGTTCAGCGTCTTAACCACTTGAGCCACTGCAGTAAACAGTCACAAATAATGGGTCAGAATTGGGCACACATCGTCAATATTAAGCAGGTTTGCATTTCTGAGCTCGTTCTGTTCAGAACACAAATGGAGACCTGGGGACCTGACTTCCAAGATATAAAAGGGAAGAGTTTCTATACAAAAGAGACTGGCAGTAGCTCTCCAAGGTCTTAGGTAGAAGTCTCACACCACCTACTGCCTATCCCATATTTAATCTGAGATTCCAAGAAATGAACTTTTGGACCATTGACATATCCAGCAGCTGCTGTACCACTAAGCCACAACTCATCCCCAGATCCTCCTGAAGAAAAGTATGTAAGTTATTCATAATAACTGCCTTTTGGAATTGCACAAGGTGGAATAAAGAGAATCAATCAGATACGATGGGTGACAGGCCTTCAACTTGCGCTGAACAAGCATCTTGAAAGTGAAGGTTATCACCTGAGATCTCCTACAGTGTCAAATGTCTCAGCAATACTATCAAGCCTTTATCTACTACAACAGCATATCTTTCTCTGTATCCATGGTGGGAATTAGGGAAACTCAAGCATCAGCTGGTTTGGTTCAGGTTCTGATTTCTCATCACAGTGTATCTCTGGGCTGCTTGGCTGTGCCTGCTTATTTGGCACAAACAGGAAACGTCATTCTGCGGTGAAGCCTTGCATGGATGGAGAGAGAACAATTAGAAGCGGAATCTCAGCTGAAATGGACTCTTCGCTCATCAGCTGAGAGTCCGCTTCTGATCACCTCCCAGGTCACAAAAAGGTTGCTGTGTCCCACCCAATGGTCCCTCTAAGCTGTGGAGTCTTGTGAACGAAAATTCTACTTTGTGAGCTACTGGTATTAAAGTTGTGAGTGAGCGATTTCACTACTGCATAAATTGGTTTTCTCTGATCAAGGGTGGTAGGAGTGCCAGTGAACATAGTGGCCGCAGAGGTCCATCACTTAACATTTGGGTAGGGACAATACCAAGGGAAGCCAGAAAAGGTTTCATTTTGTGTCGCATCAAAGGTATTGTAGTGCTCTCAAAATTTAACTTTACTCTTGTGCCAAACCTAAAGAATGGCAAGTGCTGAAAGCTGGTGAGATCAACAAAATAAGGTTCCGTCCTGAGGAACTCAGGATGTCAGCCAATAGATTAATTCTAAACAGGACAACCCCTCGTGACATGCCTGGTTTTCTCTGGAGCCATCCTTCCTGAGCTAAGACAAAAATATGTGAGCCGGAGGCTTAAAAAACTGTGTCCCAACCCTTGCAAGGGGATTGCTTTATGAATGCGTGATTGACTATATGATTTCAGACCTTTTAGTTTACAACTGATTTAGGTTTTTTTTAATGTTATAACCCAGGGGTGTGGAACTCATTTGTTATGAAGGCTGGATCTCTTTTCTGGTACCAGAAGCCATATGAACGGGCAAAGTGACCTTCTAAAGGGTCGTTGGACTCAATGTGGACCAGTGTTCCCTCTAAGCTGAGTTAGTGTGAGCTAGCTCACAGTTTTTTACCCTCCGCCTCACACATTTTTTTCTTAGCTCAGAAAGGAGGGCTCCCTAGCAAACTAATTTATGTAGTAGGCAAATGGCTCGCTCACGACTTTAATGCCAGTAGCTCACAAAGTAGAATTTTCGCTCACAAGACTCCACAGCTTTGAGAGAACATTGCCTCCTCTAAATGGCATCTACTCATGATGGTATCATGTACCTTCTCAACAACTGCTGCCTGGAATCAAGCAGCCCAACGTGGAACCTGGGTCTATTCCTATGTGCTGTACCACTGATCAATGATCCCTCCCAATTTTCCAAGTCCTTATGTCCGCGTTTTCTGGAATCTGAGAGCCGGCGACGCCCGGGATGTGCGCCAGGATGAATACAGTATCAGAAAATGGTTGTTTGGAGTTCTCTCAGTGATGGGCTTGCCGGAGTTCTCTCTCTCACTCCGCATTAGGACCCATGGTCGGGTGATTCTGGAGCCTGAGTTTTATTCACTCACCTCCCTCATCATCAACCCTTTCCATCCTTCCTCATCGAGAACACCTGATTTCTCTTTATTTCTGATACATTGTAATCATCCTCCCGTGCTCCCAACACCCATTCCTTAAAGTAAGTACAATATTCCCTTATTGCTTGTGCCCCAGCTTCAATACCGGTAAGATTGCCACCCGGCCTCTCTGCGATCAAGCTTTTGACTTGCTCCCCCTTGTGAGCCTCCCCCCCTTCTTCCCCCTTTAGGGGAAGGGCTTCCTCGTTTAGGATATTCAGACAGAGTCCCGGCTCCCCCCGGGAAGGGTCGTTGGCTCTCTCCCTTCGCGACCCTGGGGCTGACTGGGATAGCTCCTGCGTAGTCGGGAGGTCTTTGGCATCGCCCTCCCGACACCTTATAAATAAGAAGTAACTGAATCCACAAGATAAATTTTGATGCAGGCAGAAACTTTATTGGAAATAGAGGAGAGGGGGGTGACATCATTTGCAGTGAAGCAGTTTCAGGGATGACAAACGTGCCTTCTTTACTCAGCCAGCAGCGGCTTGTCCGCTGCCCATTTAGCTGGGATAACTTCAAATGATTACAGAGATAAACAATGGTTGCAGTTGAGGCAGGATGACCTTTGTGAAACATTGGGAGGCCCACAGAGGGACGATCTTCACACCCTTCTGGTCTCAAATTCAACCTAAGTTTAGGAAAACAAAAGGAAGCATAGAGGGGAAAAAAGAACTTTCAAGGAAGGTGAGAGTAGGGAGAATAACTATCACATGTTAGTGGTCATGAGCATTTGCAGTGTTGTCAAGCGCCAGCTCATCTTGATTTAAACTAGGAAGTGCCATTCTTTCTGGCTCCCATGTCTGTGAAGTCGTCAGCCGTCAATCCATGCCGTACTTTTCAGGTTGCCGTTTCGTTGTCGTTCACGTTCAGCTTAACAGAGGCGACCACAAGGGGGGCAGCCGCCACAGGCCGTGTAGCCTCCTACACGGAGAGGCTCACAGGAGGCAGCCAGCACTGGCCCTGGGACCACAACGGTACAAGGAGGTGGCTGTATGGTGACTTCCGATGGTGGGATCTGGTTGATGCAGGAGACGCTGGCCCCACTGGTGATGCCGAGGCAACGGGCTGATGTTGAGTTACCGCAGCACGAAGGTGGGCAGCACGGACTGGGGCAGCAACTCATTGAGCCCAGGCCGCCTGTTGGGTAGCCACATGGGGGGCAGCATGGGGGGCA
Source organism: Gekko japonicus (assembly GCF_001447785.1). Lineage (NCBI taxonomy): Eukaryota > Metazoa > Chordata > Lepidosauria > Squamata > Gekkonidae > Gekko > Gekko japonicus. The sequence continues at coordinate 457,607 of NW_015160848.1, read as the reverse complement.
GCA
>NW_015160848.1:445615-457592 GCF_001447785.1 Gekko japonicus | reverse complement strand
GGGGCAGCATGGGGGGCGGCAGCATGGGGGGCAGCATGGGGGGCAGCAAGGCTTGGGGCAAGATGGGACGGCACAGGATGGACCACAGCAGCAAGACATCTTGGAAAGGTGGAGGTGAGTCTGGAATGACATCATGAAAGGATGGGAAATGTCAGTATGATAGGCTGGAGAATAAACCAGTGCCCTAACCTGGATAGCCCTGGCAAGTCAGGTCTTGGAAGCTAAGCAGGGCCTATTCTGGCAAGTACTTAGATGGGAGATTTCTGTGAATACAAGGGCAAGGAGGCAGAAGCAGGCCATATTTAGCCTCTGAACATCCTCCATGCCCCACTAGGGGTCTCCAGAGGTCCCCATATCTCCCAGGCATTCAAGTACACAAAAACACACAAACAAAGGAAAAATCCAAAGGGGGGGGGAGAGAGAGAGAGAGAAAGAGAATTAAACAGTTAAAGTTTGAAATATCAGTATTTGTCCCAGGGAGTATATCCATTTCAACTCAGAAAGAATGTGGGGTAAACAAGTTGGCGAGACAGATACGTACATAGATTTCCCACAAATGATTCCTTATGTCTTGACCGACTCGATCTAAACTAATCCCAAAGAGATCAAATCCCAAACAGATGATAACCAGCAACCAAGCTTGTCATTCTTTTTATCTCTTAAAAAAAACCCACTTTACTGTTTTGAATGCTAATTTAACAAGCCAACCTGTATATATACAAGTATGATCCCTAATTCCGTTTCATTGTCGGACAAAGTGTGCTTTGCACATGAAAGCTCTTTTGTTGTTGTTGTTCAGTCGCACAGTCGAGTCCGGCTCTTCGCGACCCCATGGACCAGATCATGCCAGGCCTTCCTGTCTTCCGCCGTCCTCTGAAGTTTGCTCAATTTCACACCTCGAATAAAACTTTGTTGGTCTTAAAGGCGCCACTGGACTTCTAACTTCATTCTGTTGCTTCAGACTGACACGGCTGCCCACTTTGCTCTAACTTCATGACATGAAATTTGGGCTCTTTTCAGACTGAGAAATGAAAGCGTAAAGGGCAGTGTTCCCTCTAAGCTGAGTCAGTGTGAGTCAGCACACAGTTTTTTAGCCTCCAGATCACACGTTTTTGTCTTAGTTCAAGAAGGATGGCTCCGGAGAAAACTAATTGATGCCGTAGCCAAATCGCTCGCTCACAACTTTAATGCCAGTAGCATTTTTGCTCACAGGGCTCCACAGCTTAAAGGGAACATTGGTAAAGGGTGTTTAAAATATTGCTCATTTGATTCTTTTTTTTAAATTTGGAGACATCTTTTGGGGTATATGAGTAGCAAAGCCAGATTTCAATTCAGCAGCACCTTAGACACCAACAAAATTTTGACGGTTTAAGTTTTTGAGAGTCAAAACCCACATTTATCAGATATTCGTACTAAAGTAACTATGCTTTCATATTGCAGTGGAGATAAAACTGAAGAGTATATTACTGGACACAAAATTAGCTTTTGAGAGGCCCTCGGATCATTTTCTCAGTTTCTGTCCTTACACTCCTAGAACTTCTGCTTTGGGAAAGGTGATTGACAGCATGGTGGTGGAACCTGCTGCAATTTCAGATTGACAAATGGTGGTTAAAAGATCAGCAGTGGTTGGAAGCAAATATTTAGTATCTTACAGAGTGTGCCAGGACCGAGAGTGCCAGAATGACATTATGCAAAACTGCATAAAGCAAGAAAAGGGGGAAATGTCCACAGATTTTCTGAAGATTACCTGTAGAATTTAAAAGTTAGCTAGAATGGTCAAATCCAGGCACAGAAATCCCTACAGATTTACTACTAGACCATGGGGAAGGCAGGGTTAGGGAAGGAGATGGGAATGAATTTGGTAGTTCCCATTCCGAAGGGGCCATTTTTCTGCAGCTGACTCTTTTTGTAGCAGGAAATCCTTTGCATATTAGGCGACACACCCCTAATGTAGCCAGCCCTCCAAGAGCTCACAGTAGCCCCTTTAAGAAGAGCTCTGTAAGCTCTTGAAGGATTGGCTACATTAGGGTGTGTGTCGCCTAATATGCAAAGGAGTTCCTGCTATAAAAGGAGCCCTGGTGATTATCTGGGTTCTCTGGAGATTAGTTGTGATTCCAGGAGATCGCAAGGACCCACCTGGAGGTTAACTATCGCAGAATGAGTGGATAATGAAGTGCATGGAACTTCCATCATGCATTACATTCACTATGTTCTTTCAAAGAGGCTCTGGAGAGGCAACATGCAAATGCTCTTAGGACATTTCTACATTAAAGCCGATACATTTCAAACAGAGTCTCTTGCATTTCCCTCTTTTCTCCATATGCCTAGGGATCTCTTCAGGTGCCCTATGCTTCTCTACTTCCTGTCATCATTGACACATACAAATGCCACTGATCGCATCCAGAATTTTTCCAAAGGAGAATCTTCCTAAACTTGCTTCCTGTTTTTAGAATCATAGAATGTTAGAGTTGGAAGGGACCTTGCAGGTCATCTAGTCCAACCCCCTGCACTCTGTAGGAGCACAGCCAAAAGAGAGCCCTACAAGATACCAGAAAGATGGTCATCCAGCCCCCGCTTGAAAATGTCCAGCGAAGGAGCATCCACCACCTCCTGAGGAAGTCTGTTCCAATGCTCAACCACTCTTACAGTTTCTCCTGATATTTAGCCGGTATCAACTCCCTTATAATCTCCACCCATTAGATTTGCAATCCGGAGCAAGAGAGAATATATCTGCTCCATCTTCTACATGACAGCCCTTCAAATACTTGAAGACGGCAATCATGTCCCTTCTAAACCTTCTCTTTCCCATGCTAAACATACCCAACTCTTTCAGCCTTTCCTTGTAAGACTTGGATTCCAACCCTCTCACCATCCCGATTGCCCTCTTCTGGACATGCTCGAGCTTGTCAACATCCTTCCTAAAATGTGGTGCCCAAAACTGGACACAGGACTGACCATAGCAGAATAGAGTGGAATGACCACCTCCCGTGATCTGGACACAAAGCTTCTGTTAATGCATCCTAAGAGTGCATTAGCTTGCTTACCATATATATCGAAAACAACAACATGAAGGTATAATGGACTTACCAAGGGTAGAACAAGAAGAGAAGCAAGGAAGAGAAGCTTAGCAGTTGTGGAGATGGCTGAAGGTGGCCAGAGCTTTTATACCATCTCTCAGGAACATCCAATAGATGATTGATTCCTGAGTGTATAATTTGCCAAACATTTGAAAGCTCCCCATGGCATTTTGTTCAGGTGTTTAATGTCATATTAGAGGGTGAACGTATTTTACCCTGTAGTCGTCCCTCATTATAAAGTATTATAGGACTCGGTTCGAAACAATTTTGCTTGAGTCAGTTCAGAAATGAACCTGTGGCATCTCCGGGCTGACCAGAGTGGAAGCAAATCACCCGCTTTGCCTGGAATGCAGGCATTTTAATATACCAGTATTAATGGTTGGCCCTCCCCTCCGGCCCTCCCGTGGTGTCCACATCTGGGGTTCATCCTCCAGGCCCACTTAAACTATAGCTACCCAATCACTTCTGGCTGCCCCAGAGCTCAGTCACATCCTGAGCCTCCGGTGGCTCTAGGTGGACATTTTTGGGGGCATAGTCCTTCCGCTGTTATGCTGAGCTCCTCCGTCCTCGTCCCCTGGAGGTGCAGCCTGCCATTGGCTTCTGCATGGCTCCAGTGCTGTGGTACCCAGCATCCCCCCACTGGCCCATCTTCAGCATCTGAAGGAGCCACCAATCACATTTGGCCCCAGGCCTGTAGCTACCGTGGGGCCTCCCGGGGCCCAGCCCCCTGACTTACCACCAAGGCCCCCCTGACTTCCCATCCAGTCCAGCCCTGCCTTTCATTTTTTTATTTGTGGTGCTCCCTTGGGGGGGTTGTGGGGGTGTCTGTGCAGGGTGCCCCTGACGTATTTAAAGCCCCCCCCGAATTAAAAAATCTTGGCTACGGGCCTGTTTGGCCCCCACCTCCATCAGCAATAGCACACCACTTTTGGCCAAGCTTCTTGAAGCACCCCATCACCACCTGGACTCTGTGGGGCAGCATGACACAATTGCTTCCCATCGAGTATCCCTAAAGTTCAGTTGTACCATCTGCTTTCAACCTTTCCCCCAATTTCAGAGATTCATGAGGAAGAGAACCTGACTTTACCTGGAAATGTCTTCTTTTTCCCCTCTTATTTTCAGATTCATACCAGGGGGTCTTCAAGTACCTGGATGCTGTCTCTTTCTTGATCAAAGCTTAGCCAATCTTTCTGAAAGACAGACATCAGGTAAAAGAGGCCTGATCTGTTAAAGTACTAAACTCCATATGCCAGGAAATTTGGAAAACACAACAGTGGCCAAAGGATTGGAAAAGGTCAGTTTACATTCCAGTCCCAAAGAAGGGCAATGCCAAGGAATGTTCAAGCCAGTTTGGTGTCGTGGTTAAGTGCGCGGACTCTAATTCTGGGAGAACCGGGTTTGATTCCCCACTCCTCCACTGGCACCTGGCTCGATGACCTTGGGCAAGCCGTAGTTTTCATAAGAGCTGTTCTTGAAAAAGAGCAGTTTCTGTCAGAGCTCTCTCAGCCCCACCTACCTCACAGGCTGTCTGTTGTGGGGAGGGGAAGGGAAAGGAGTTTGTCAGCCGCTCTGAGACACCCTTGGGTAGGGAAGGGCAGGGTATAAATCCAATCTCTTCTTCTTCTTCTTCTTAGAGATGAGACATCCCAAACCAGAACCAAACAAAGGTTATTGAAAAGGAGGGCCAATATTAAAACTGTGGCAACACAATCAAAGAAGGAAATTTTTGGACCACAAGTTTATTTTATAATCACTGGGCTAGTGATTGCACTTTAAAGGTCTTATGTGCATATTTACCCTGTGCCTGGTGATTTTACTTTTAAACAATTTATTTAATGGTCCTGATTGAATCTATACTTTGTATATATGTCTGATTGTGTTTATGTGAATATAATTATTAACCATCTTGCCATATATGTATGACCTCTGAGGAAGGCCTATTTGGTCGAAACGCGTAAGGTCAACTGTGTCAGCCCTTGATATTTGTATATTTTGTATATTTTATATATATTGGTTGTAAATGGGCCTCAATATATGTTTTTAAATTTGTGATTATTAATAAATACATGTACCTCTTTTTATTTTTTGATGGAAAGGTTTTAATATTGGCCCTCCTTTTCACTAACCTTTGTTTGGTTCTGGAGTTTCCTGCAAGGTTCAGTTTTTTTCCCCTTTTTGTTTTTACATCCCAAACCAGAGACATTTCTTCTTCTGTCGGCTTTTTCTGTCGGATGTGAGGGCAATCTGGCTGCGCCATTTGTCATCCCATTGATCACCAGGGTTGATTCGGCTGATCTGGCTGGCTAAGCGGGTGTCCCCTACCTCCCTCACCACTCCATGTGCGTCCCCCCCGAAGCTGTGCACTCGGTTGAAGAGGACAACCAACCTAGATAGGAATGTACCGTTCTTCAGTCAAGGGTATACAATAGCTGCGCTCCCCTGCTAGAACCTCCAAACAAGATTTAGTTTAACAACTGCTCTGCCACGTTTTTCATTTAAAGAGCCAGCAGCCTGGTTCCTTCTTGCGACATGGAAAGGCCAAGCATCCTGTTCTCTTTGTCTCAACTGGGTGAGAGAAAGTAAAGGTAAAGGTAAAGGTTTCCCTTGCTCGAAAGCCAGTCGAATCCGACTCTAGGGCTGCGGTGCTCATCTCCGTTTCAAAGCCAAAGAGCCAGCGCTGTCCGAAGACATTTCCGTGGTCATGTGGCCAGCATGACTAAACAACAAGGTGCACGTCAATCCATGCCGTACTTTTCAGGTTGCCGTTTCGTTCTCATTCGTGTTCAGCTTAACAGAGGCGACCACAAGGGGGGGTTCCTTTCCCACCGAAGCGGTCCCTATTTATCTACTTGCAATTTCTTGCTTTCGAACTGCTAGGTTGGCAGGAGCTGAAACTAGAGACGGGAGCTCACTCCGTCATGCGGCACACTCGGGTCTCGAACTGCTGAAGGTCGGTAGACCTTCCACAGCCTGCAGTTCAGCATCTTAACCACTTGAGACACTGCAGCTCCTATCACCATGGTAAAAAGTAAAAGTTCCCTTGCTCGAAAGCCAGTCGAATCCGACTCTAGGGTTGCGGTGCTCATCTCCGTTTCCAAGCCGAAGAGCCAGCGCTGTCTGAAGACGTTTCCGTGGTCATGTGGCCGGCATGACTAAACACCAAGGTGCGCGGAACACTGTTCCCACCGAAGTGGTCCCTCTTTATCTACTTGCAATGTCTTGCTTTCGAACTGCTAGGTTGGCAGGAGCTGGAACCAGAGACGGGAGCTCACTCCGTCATGCGCCGCACTCGGGTCTCGAACTGCTGAACTACCGTCCTTCCGCAGCCTGCAGTTCAGCGTCTTAACCACTTGAGCAACAGCTAAAATCGAGGCAGAACAGAGTGCCAATATGTGAATACTAGCTAAATCACAGTCCTGGAATGGGGGGGAAGCATTTTGCAGGGCGCCTGTTGTGGGGAGGGGAAGGGAGAGGAGTTTGTAAGCCACTCTAAGACTCCTTTGTGTAGTGAAGGGCGGGGTATAAATCCAACCTCCTCCTCCTCTTCCTCCTCCCTCTTCTATCGCACCATTGCACTCATTTCACATGCTAGCAAGCTCATGCTCAAGATCCTACAAGCTAGGCTTCAGCAGTACGTGGATAGAGAACTGCCAGAAGAACAAGCTGAGTTTTGAAGACGTAGAGGAACAAGAGACCAAATTGCCAACATTCGCTGGGTTATGGAGTAAGCAAGGGAGTACCAGAAAAAAACATCTGCTTCAGCTTCACTGACTATGCTAAAGGCCTTTGATTGTGGGGACCAAAAAAAACTGGGAAGTCCTTAAAGAGATGGGAGTACCAGACCACCTCACATGTCTCCCGAGTAACTGGTATAAGGGTCAAGAAGCAATAGTTAGAACCGAACATGGAACTAATGGGTTTAGAATAGGAAAAGGAGTATGGCAAGGATGTATATTGTCACCCTGCTTATTTAATTTATATGCAGAGTACATCGTGCGAAATACTTGGAGGAATCACAAACCAGAATTAAGGTTGCCAGGAAAAACATCAACAACCTCAGATATGCTGACGATTCCACAGGGTGAAAGAGGAGAGTGCAAAAGTTGGCTTGAAACGCAGCATCAAAAAACAAACAAACACAAAACCCTAGGATCATGGCATCCGGCCCCATCACTCCTTGGCAAATAAAAGGGAAAGTCATGGAAGCAGTGACAGACTTCACATTCCTGGGATCCAAGATCACTGCAGACGGTGACTGCAGCCATGAAATTAAAAGACGCCTGCTCCTTGGGAGGAAAGCGATGGCAAACCTAGACAGCATAATAAAAAGTAGAGACATCACCCTGCCCACAAAAGTCTGTATGGTCAAGGCAATGGTATCCCAGTAGTCATGTATGGCTGCGAGAGTTAGACCATAAGGAAGGCCAAGTGCCAAAGAACAGATTATTTTGAATTATGGTGCTGGAGAAGGCTCTTGAGAGCCCCTTGGACTGCAAGGAGATCAAATCAGTCAATCCTAAAAGAAATCAACCCTGACTGTTCCCTGGAAGGCCAGAGACGGAAGCTGAAGCTCAAATACTTTGGCCACCCAATGTGACGGGAGCCCTCACTGAAGAAGACCCTGATGCTGGGAAAAATTGAAGGTCAAAGAAGACGGGGACGGCAAAGGATGAGATGGCTAGACAGTGTTATCAATGCAACAGACATAAAATTAAGCAAACTTCAGAGGACAATGGAAGACAGGAAGGCTTGGCATGCTGTGGTCCACGGCAGTGTTCTCTCTAAGCTGAGTTCATGTGAGCCAGCTCACAGTTTTTTAGCCTCTGCCTCACACATTTTTGTCTCAGCTCAGGAAGGATGGGGCTCAAGAGCAAACTAATTTATGCAGTAGCCAAATTGCTCGCTCACAACTTTAACGCCAGTAGCTCACAAAGTAGACATTTTGCTCACAAGACTCCACAGCTTAGGGGGAACATTGGTCCACGGGGTCACAAAGAGTCGGACTCAACTGTGCGACTGAACAGCAACACAACTGACAGCTTGGGCCACAAATTCTTTATCTGGGATAGACAGCTTGCTCACGTTAGGTAGAGATGACTGTTAAGCACCCAGAGGCAACAAGAAGCAATGCTGGGTTTTCAGGAATGGCACATCACTGGCTTGGAAAGGAGCAGCCTTGGTTCAGAAGAGCATGTTTCCAAACCCAGTAGTGGTCTTCTGGTGTATCAAGGGAGGTGGCTCTGGCAGGGTAACTCTCAGCAGATTATGTTCAGGCAGGAAATGTCCTATTGCTAACAAACTTGCTCAGGTCTTGCAAAATGAGGGATGTGGCTTCCTTACTACGGAGCCCGTAGGGGAGCGGTGGCACAGTGGGTAAATCCCCTGCATAACTATAACATCTGAACTGCCAAGCTTTGTCAGTTCTAGCCCTGTGCTGGTGTGAGCAACCAAGCCTTGTCCCTAGCTCATCATCTACCCAGCAATTTGAAAGCTTCAGCAAGTAGATAAATTGGGGACCACCCGTAAGGGGGTGGGCACACCACTCCCCTTGGGAGGTGTTAGCTGCCAGGACTGACATCTGCGGCGCGGCAAGATCAAAAGCGGGAAAATCTGTTTTGGCATTCCCTGCAGTGGAGCGAATCGGCCAGGTGGTGGCAGTGTGGCAGTGTGACATCAAGAGCCCTGATGTCATCAGCCAGCCAACACAATATATGCCGTCGGGACACAACTGATACAGCCAGCGGATGGATCCTCCGACCAGCTACAATGTGTGTGTGATTAAATATTGTATGATGTCTTCCCTATCCCCCACGAATATATTGTTAGTCCATTGTCTCTCTGGGTAACTGTAAATCGCTCTGAGCCCGCATGAGTGGGAGAAGCGATCAATAAATTGAAATTATTATTATTATCATTATCATCATCATCATCATCATCATCATCATCATCATCATCATCATCTAAATCATTAAATGTTTTAAAAGGCTCGCCAGTCCCCTACCCTTGGGGGGATTCCCTATCCCCCATGGTTCTGTTGCCTGCTGCCTCTCTGCCTTTTTTTTTTTTTAGTGACATCACATTTGACACTACATCACATCTGAAAACTCAGACGTGACATATACCTATTTCCAGTACAGATAACATTGATTGTACTGGTCTTAGTATAGTTTCTTTTTCTGCCGATTATGCTCCAGGTTCTTGGACCTACTTATCATTTGTTCAGGTGAACGTATCCACTTCCCTTTTTTGCTTTCCAGACTCCATCTTCTTATATATCTACTCTTGACTATCTCCAACCTTGTTTCCCATACTATCAAACCTGTTTTATTATCAAAATGATGAGGTGGGCTATCGTCGCTACTACTGAGGGAGATTTCACCCTGAAGATCTGTAACAAAATTGAAGATCAATCTGGAGTTTTTAGAGAGTTCTCCAGTTTGCCTCATAAGAACATAAGAGAAGCCAATGTTGGATCAGGCCAATGGCCCATCCAGTCCGACACTCTGTCACACAGTGGCCAAAAATACCAGGTGCCATCAGGAGGCCCACCAGTGGGGCCGGGACACTAGAAGCCCTCTCACTGTTGCCCCCCCCCCCAAGCACCAAGCACCAAGAATACAGAGCATCACTTGCCCCAGCCTGAGAGTTCCTATCTATACCTTGTGGCTAATAGCCACTGATGGACTTCTGCTCCATATGCTTATCTAATTCCATCTTGAAGCTGTCCATGTCTGTACCACCTCCTGTGGCAGTGAATTCCATGTGTTAATCACTCATGTCTTGACCTTGGGAATTCCCCAGGCCAGCTGGCTGTGTGGGAGAATATCATAGCTCCCACACTGGATCCTCCGATTTCTCTATCTCTCCCTTATTATAAAAGAGTAGTGGGTGCCAGAATTCTAAAATTGACCCCTTTAGTGTTAGGCCGAAAAAACTGCCACTCGGAAGACACTGGCTGGGTTCATTGGCTGCTTTGTGCAGTCCCGGCCAGCGTTCCAAGGTCATTTACATATGGAAGCTGATTGGACTACACTCCATTCCACACCTCAAACTCACCCCCCCCAAGGCAGTTGGAATTTTCAGTTGGGAGAGGAGAATGATGTCAGCTGCTCCCTAGGCAGAGGCTGTGTGTGTGTGTGTGTGGGGGTTGTAAAGACAGACAGGCAGATAAACGTTGGCTGATGGTTGCCAACTCCAGGTTCGAACTCCAGGACATAGGGTTGCCAACTCCAGGTTGGAAACTTCCAGGATATTTTAGGGATTAAGCCTGCTGAGGGTGGGATCTGAGGAGGAGGAGGAAGAGGGGGACCTCAGACAGATACAATGCCATGCTGCCCACACTCCAGACAAGCTGTTGCCAGTCTCCAGGTGACAGCTGGAGAGATCTTAAAGCTTTGGTGCTACTTCAAAGTTCCCCAGGAGCCCAAAACAGAGAAGTGTTTTGGAAAATCTTGAGGAATTGTTTGGTGCATTTACGATGGGGCTCCTGGGGAACTATTGTTGCCAATCTTGGCCCAGCAGCCATCAAACCATTCTCTTCAACCCCCTGCTGTGCAGCTGACTTTCCCCTAGGGTTGCCAATCTCCAGGTGGGACCTGGAGATCTCCCACTGCTACAATTGATCTCCAGATGACAGAGATCAGTTCCCCTAGAGAAAATGACTGCTTTAGGAGGGTAGACCCTATGACATTATACCTGCTGAGTCCTTCCGCCCCCCCCCCGCCCAATGCTGCCCTCTACAGAATCCACCCCCCAAACCTCCAGGTATTTCCCTCCTTAGAGCTGGCAACCCTACATTCCCCTCAGTGCCTGTTGGGAGTGGGTGGTGGGGGAGGGGAAGGGAGTGGGCGACCGGAGGCTTCTGCCTCCTGTCTCCGGTCCTGGAGTGGGGGGGGTGGAAACGGACCCGGCAGCCGGAGGCTTGCACCTCCAGTCGCCGGCCCTGGAGTGAGTGGGGTTGGGTGGGGGGAAACGGACCCTGCGGCCGGATGTCGGCCCTGGAGTGGGTGGGGGTGGGAGGGAAAATGGGCCCTGCGGCCAGAGGCCTCTGCTTCACCGGCCCTGGCATTGGGGGGGGTGGGAGGGGAAGGGACGACGCGGCCGGAGGCTTCTGCCTCGCTGGGCCTGGCGTTGTGTGATTTCCGAGGGGAAGGGACGCCGCAGCCAGAGGACTCTGCCGGGGTTTTTTTTTGTCCAAGTCTCTGTGGATGCGCATGCGCACCCAACGGAGCATGCACATTTGTCATGTACACAAAAATAAAAAACAGTTTGCCGCGGCGCGCGCTTCTTCGTTGCGCGCCGGCTTGTCCTGTGATCGGCACCTCTCCCTTGCCATGCAACCTCCACGGTACCTCCACAGGACCTCCACAGGAGGTCTGATCACGTAACTGCGCAGTAGTTTGCCCCAGGGCAAACAGCCACGCTTCTCCACTGCAGTTTCCTGCCCGTGTGACCGGGGCCTAACTCTACCTTCTCTATCCCATGCATAATTGTGTAAAACTCTATCCTATCACCCCTCAGTCGATGTTTTTTCCAAGCTAAAAAAGGCTAACCGCTTTAACTTTTCTTTACAGGGAAAGTTTTCCATCCCCTTAAACATTTTGGTTGCCCTTTCCCACACACAGTATTCCAAGTGAGGCCACACCACCTATTTATACAGGGGCATAATGATACTCAGGGCCGTGGTGGCTCAGATGTTAAGACACTGAGTCACAGACCAGAGGGTCTGTAGCTTGGTAGTTCGAGACCCGAGTGCTGCGTGACCGAGTGAGCTCCCGTCTCTGGTCCCAGCTCCGTCCTACCTTGCAGTTTGAAAGCAAGAAATTGCAAGTAGATAAATAGGTACTGCTTCAGTGGGAAGGTAGCAGCGGTCCAGGCTCAGTGGGGTTGGGTGGGGGGAA
>NW_015160848.1:417834-444953 GCF_001447785.1 Gekko japonicus | reverse complement strand
GCCGATGCCTCCGTCGCCTGGCTGGAGTGGCCGCGGGGGGGTCTGGAGTCGGGCGGCCGCTGGCGGGGGACGCAGTCGCCCGGGCCGAGATTGGGGGGGCAAGGCGGGCGACAGAAGGCCGATGCCTCCGTCGCCCGGCCCTCTACAGAATCCACCCCCCAAACCTCCAGGTATTTCCCTCCTTAGAGCTGGCAACCCTACATTCCCCTCAGTGCCTGTTGGTAGGCAACTAAGCTTGGTCCTGTCACCTACTTTGGCCTTTGGGAGAAAACACATTGGGGCCAGTCCTGATAGGGTTGCCAACTCCAGATGGGAAATTCCTGGAGACTTGAGGGATGGAGCCTGAAGAGGGTGAGGTTTGAGGAGGGGTGGGACCTCAGACAGGTACACTGCCATAGACTCCACCCTCCAAACCAGTCAGTCTCACATAGGGAACCATTGTTGCCAATCTCCAGGTGAGGGCTGGAGAGCACTCAGTATTACAACTGCTCTGCAGAAGGGAGGGCAGAAGTCAGCTGAAGTCAAAGGGGCAGATAATGGTAGGTTGGAGGCTAGCTGGGAAGGAGATGGGGTTGCCAACTACATGCTGACAAATTCCTGGGGATTTGAGGGGTGGAGCCTGGAGAGGGTGGGGTTTGCAGAGGGGTGGGACCTCAAACAGGTAGAATGCCATAGACTCCACCCTCCAAACCAGCCATTTTGTCCTGGGTAACAATTGTTGCCAATCTCCAGGTGAGGGCTACAGATTACTCACAATTACAACTGCTCTTCAGGTAGCAGAGATCAGTTCCTCTGGAGAAAACAGTGGACTCTGTCATTATACCCTGCTGAGGTCACCACAGCAAATTGACACTGTTTGCCCAAAGCCAGAGCACTGCCCCAGAGCCTCTTTCTAGATCTCGTTGTATTGCTTTCACAACGGGCTTTACTGCTAGTTAATCAATACTTCATCTATCTGTATCTCATATATAATATTCATTTTATATTGTAATCTTAAACTTCCATTCTAACATTGTTTCCAAGCTTTCAATTGGGATGAATGAAACCACTTTTACCTGTGTCTGATTATAATCCCCTTTTTCTTATATCCACCAGATCAACTGTGGATGAAGCCCTATCTATTGTATATAAGGATGGGCAAGAACCAAGCAATGAACCACAGTTCGAGCATGAACCAGGCCAGTTTGAGGTTTGTTTTGAACCAGTTTTTTTGGTCACATCATCCCCAAATCCAAAAACAAACTGCCTTTTTTTCCCCATGGAGGTTAGTTTGGTTCATTAAAGCAGTTCATTCTCCAGACATCCTGGTGCCAATTCAATCAATTTCTAGGCAACACTGGAGGTGAACTTGTAGAGAGCTCTAGAAACACCCATAGTAGTTGTCCATAGTTTGATTGGTAGCTCTGGGAGCCAACCACGGAGCTCCCATTCTGCTCTCTGGGAACCAATTCTGTGTGTATGTGTATCTCACACCATGACTCAGCTGCTTTCACTTTGCAGCAGGAAAAGAGAGGAGTTAGTTGTCGCGTAAGAGCGAGGTAGTAAGAATTGCTTGCTGCATGGCTGGTTTAAGGAGAGGCTAGAGCTGAGCTTTCCTGGGGGCACCTGTGGGGGGGCTATAACTCAGACATCCCAAATCCAATCTTTGCTAAACTTGGAGGCCAGGATAGGAGAGCCTGCTAAAGTCTCCCTGTGAGCTTGGTGTCTCTAACTCACAAGGGGGCTGTTCTACCACCTCCTGAACTCACAAACTGAACGAACCACAAACTGTTTTGGTAAATGGCGAAAGCTCGTGAAAGTTCATGGTTTGTGTAATCAAACAAACCATGAACAACCACGATGTAGTCCTAGGTGGTATACAGCAGGACTGGGCTAGCAGAAAGGGGGATTGTAAGAGATGTACTGAAGGTACCACTCTTGAGTGCCCTTGAGAGCCAGTTTGGTGTAGTGGTTAAGTGTGTGGACTCTAATCTGGGAGAACTGGGTTTGATTCCCCACCCCTCCACTTGCACCTGGCTGGAGGACCTTGGGCAAGCCGTAGTTCTGATAAGAAAGGAGTTTGTAAGCCACTCTGAGACACCTTTGGGTAGTGAAGGGCGGGGTATAAATCCGATCTCTTCTTTTTCTTCTTCTTCTTGAAAAAGAGCAGTTTCTGTCAAGAGCTCGCTCAGCCCCACCTACCTCACAGGGTGTCTGTTGTGGGGAGGGGGAGGGAAAGGAGTTTGTAAGCTGCTCTGATACACCTTTGGGTAGTGAAGGGTGGGGTATAAATCCCATCTCTTCCCTTCTTCTTCTTCTACCCTCTCACTTGCAGGCATTTTTTGCTGCAGCGGACACACCCACCCTCCCCATGGCACGGGATTAGCTGCTCACAATTGGAGGGCCTAGCGGGAATCAGGGAGGTTGTCACATTGGCCTGGGGTGGAGCCCTTTTGTCACCCATTCAGTGCTGTCACTGTGGACAGAGAGTCATCATTTAAGAGGGCCTGGTTGTTAAGTGACTGGGCCACACCTAGTATGGCTGGAATCCAGTGGGTTGCTCAGAAGAGGTAGGGCTCATCATCAAGTACCCTGAGACAACTGGTGTTATGGGGAGCGTAACCAGAACTGGCTGCCATATGCCTTGTGGCTGGGTGTGCTGGGTAGGTGTGCTACCGACGCTGAGTGGCATCATTTGAGCAGATAGGAGCCTTGAGGAACAGCAGGGGAGAGGGATGAAACTTGGCACCTCTCCGCACACATGGCGGCACAGTCCAGTGGAGGCGCCAGCTGAATTTGCAGCCAGGGTGGGTCTGCCCAAGGGGCATTACAGACCGATGCCTAATTTAGGCAGCCCTTAAAATTGTCAGCTTGTTGGCTAGGCAGTGACACCAATCAATCATTTGATTAATGTCAATAATTATTTAAATAAGCAGTGAAATACGGCCATTCCCAGGCAAACCAGGTGATTTGCTTGCACTGCAGTCAGGGAGGGGAGGATGCAGGTTCCTTGCTGAGTCAAGTAAAATGGGACACAACTTCAGGCCATGGCCTGTAATATTCTCCAGAGAGGGAGGACTGCAGGGTAAAATATCTGCTAATAGGAGGCCAGACAGCTCATCAAATGCCATCGGACCTTTGAACCATTTAGCAAACTGAACAGTCAGAAAATGATTCTTGCAATAATATCCCCAACAGTTCCTCACAGATCTAGCCCATGGCATCTCATCCTAAAGCCTCTGCAGGATACAATCACACCTCTGTACCATTCACCTGCCTGTTGTTTCAGGGTTCTTTAAACACCCTGCTGGCACGGGCTTTGCCCATAGCCAAAATCCCAGCCTTCTGTGGCTTCTCTGATCACGCTCCTGGGGTCTATTGCTAGGGTTGCCATGCCTGCCAGGCTTACCAGGCGCGGGGAGAGAAGAAGCCAGAAATAAACTGTTGTGAGTACTGGCTCTGCTGAGGCTGACTACTCCTCAGATGAGGAAGAAGCATGGAGCAACCCAGCCTCCTATGCAATCAGCCCAGCAGAGGAACCCTAAATAGCACCTGAGGGAGAGCAGCTGCACAGGACGAGCAGCCAGAGGGAGAGACTGATCCAGAGGCTGGCCCAGAACCCCACCCCCCCGGAGGAGACACCCTGTCATGATCTGTGCAGGACTGGGAGCAAGGCCTAATGTGGCCTGGCCCCAGGAGAGACCAGTGTGGGTGTGGAAAGTAAGATAGCCTACAACCCCCACAATGCTTGGCGACGGTTGTAGTCAATCAGAGTGCAGAGATTGTGTTAGGTTTTCTGAACTGTGAAACTGGGTTCTTTTGCTCTTCTGCGGTCTTCCCTCTCACAGAGTCAAGCTGAGGGGAATAGTCTGGTCTGAGGAGAAAGATCCCTCACTTGGGAAAGAGTGAGTACAGGCACAGGCTGGTATAAGAGGGCTGTGGGCCTTGAAGTAGTAGGGCTGTCAAGTGGGGGCGGGGGGCGGGTAAACCCCCGCTTTGGAGGCCCGATTTCCGCCGCCACAGAATCGGGCACTATACTCACTTCATACCATCCTTGGCATTTTTAATAAGAAGAGCCATGTTGGATCAGACCAAAAGCCCATCAAGTCCAGCATTTTGCTTACAAAGTGGCTGACCCTCTAGGAAGCCCATGGGAACATAAGAGAAGCCATGTTGGATCAGGCCAATGGCCCATCGAGTTCAACACTCTGTGTCACACAGTGGTCCCCCAAAAAAGAAAACAGGTGCCATCAGGAAGAAGAAGAAAAGATTGGATTTATACCCCGCCCTTCACTACCCAAAGGTGTCTCAGAGTGGCTTACAAACTCCTTTCCCTTCCCCTCCCCACAACAGACACCCTGGGAGTTAGGTGGGGCTGAGAGAGCTCTGATAGAAACTACTCTTTTTCAAGAACAGCTCTTATCAGAACTACGGCTTGCCCAAGGTCCTCCAGGCAGGTGCAAGTGGAGGAGTGGGGAATCAAACCTGGTTCTCCCAGATTAGAGTCCTTGCACTTAACCACTACACCAAACTGGCTCTCCACCAGTAGGGCCAGGATTCCAGAAGTCCCCCACCACTGCCCCCCAAGCACCAAGAATATAGAGCATCACTGCCCCACACGGTGCTCCATCTATACCTGGTGTTCAGTTTGATTCATTGTAATTAGCCATTGGCCGTTACAAGGTTACAAGAAGAAGAAGAAGAAGAAGAGATTGGATTTATACCCTGCCCTTCACTACCCAAAGGTGTCTCAGAGTGGCTTACAAACTCCTTTCCCTTCCCCTCCCCACAACAGACACCCTGTGAGGTGGGTGGGTCTGAGAGAACTCTGACACAAACTGCTCTTTTTCAAGGACAGCTGTGCCAGAGCTTGTGACTGACCAAAGGTCACATCAGCAGGTGCAAGTGGAGGAGTGGGGAATCAAACCCGGTTCTCCCAGATTAGAGTCCACGCACTTAACCACTACACCAAACTGGCTCTCTCACAAAACACTCAGCAATAAAAATACAGACTATAAACAAGGTATAGGCTAATATCAGAATATACAAAAGTCTAATTTAATACAGTAACCTACATAATCCCCATTCCTGTTGAAGCAAGGGCAAATAATGAAACTTTGTAAGAAACATATGCATCAGTTTCAGATCCTCGAATGGGTATACACGATCCTCGAATGGGTATACACAAAGACCAGATATAATACCTGCTAAAATTTAGCCTATGGACTGGAGTACAGTGGGCAAGAGAGAAATATAATGAGGTAAGTCCTCGAGTACATGGGTGCCACAAATACATAGACGATGGGCCAATGGAGTTTGATTAAAGTGTCCCTCCAAAATTGCTGTTGGCATTGATTGAAACCGTAGGGAAGTAAAGGATGTATTTGGAGATGTTGACTAATAGCCACTAATGGACCTCTGCTCCATATGTTTATCTAATCCACTCTTGAAGTTGTCTGTGCTCGTAGCTGCCACCACCACTGATTGTGCCAGTGAATTCCATGTGTTAATTATTCTTTGGGTGAAGAAGTGCTTCCTTTTAACTGTTCTAAACTTACTGCTCATTTATCTCATTGAGTGCTCACTAGAAAGGATTGTGAGGAAGGAAGAAAAGTACTTCTTTCTCTACCTTCTCTATCCCATGCATAATTGTGTCAAACTCTATCCTATCACCCCTTCGTTGATGTTTTTTCCAAGCTAAAAAAGGCTAACCTCTTTAATTTTTCTTCACAGGGAAAGTTTTCCATCCCCTTAAACATTTTGTTTGCCCTTTCCCACACAGTATTCCAAGTGAGGCCACACCACCTATTTATACAGGGGCATAATGATACTGAGTCACAGACCAGAGGATTTGTAGCTTGATAGTTCGAGACCCTAGTGCTGCGTGACCGAGTGAGCTCCCGTCTCTGGCCCCAGCTCCTGCCTACCTAGCAGTTCGAAAGCAAGAAATTGTGAGTAGATAAATAGGTAGAAGAAGAAGAGGAAGAGATTGGATTTATACCCTGCCCTTCAGTCTCAGAGCGGCTTACAAACTCCTTTCCCTTCCCCTCCCCACAACAGACACCCTGTGAGGTGGGTGGGGCTGAGAGAACTCTGACACAAACTGCTCTTTTTCAAGGACAGCTGTGCCAGAGCTTGTGACTGACCCAAGGTCACATCAGCAGGTGCAAGTGGAGGAGTGGGGAATCAAACCCGGTTCTCCCAGATTAGAGTCTGCACACTTAACCACTACACCAAACTGGCTCCTCAGATTGTACTGCTTCAGTGGGAAGGTAACAGCGGTCCATGCTCCTCGGCGTCTAGTCATGCCGGCTACATGACCACAGAAACATCTTTGGACAGCAGTGGCTCTTCAGCTTGGAAACGGAGATGAGCACTGCCCCCTAGAGTCGAATTTGACTAGCTTTTGAGCAAGGGAAGCCTTTATTATGATACTGGCGGATTTGCTTTCAGTTTCCTTCCTAATAATCCCCAGCATAACATTTGCCTTTTTTATTGCCACTGAACACTGAATTGACATTTTCAGTGAGTTATCCTCCACACCTCCATGATCTCTCTTCCTGGTCAGTCTCTGCCAGTTTGGACCCCAGGAACGTGTATTTATAGTTAGATTTATTTTTTTGCTGCAATGTGCATTACTTTGCATATGCCCACATTGAACCTCATTTGCCAAGTTGACACCCACTTGCCCAGCCTCAACGGTTCCCTCTGGAGCATTTCACAGTCCTTCCTGGTTTTCACCACCCTGAACAACTTAGTGTCATCCGCAAACTTAACCACTTCGCTGCTTATTCCCAAATCCAAATCATTAATGAACAGGTTAACAGGCACAACCAAGCCCTACGGTACCCCACTGCTTACCACCCTCCACCAGTGTTCCCTGTAAGCTGAGTTAGTGTGAGCTAGCTCACAGTTTTTTAGCCTCTGACTCACATATCTTTGTCTTAGTTCAGGAAGGATGGCTCCAGAGCAAACTAATTTATGCAGTAGCCAAATCACTGGCTCACAGCTTTAATGCCAGTAGCTCACAAAGTAGAATTTTTGCTCACAAGACTCCACAGCTTAGAGGGAGCGTTGCCCTCCACTGTGAAAACTGCCCATTTATATGAGCAGGAAGACTGCAACAGCATCCTCCCAACTGTCTTCCCCAGCAATGGATATAAAGAGTTGCATTGCCTTTGGTACTGCAGGGAGTAGATATCTATCATGATTAGTAGCCATTGATGGCAACATACTTCATAAATTTGCCATCTTTGATACGTTGTGCCTTGTTCCAGATGTCTGTAACCCTATATTGACTCCATTGACTCCCACTGTTTCATCTGCCTTGGGAGCCACGGAAAAAAGAGATAACATAAGGAAATAAAGAATAAGACAAATATTGTTGCTTTTAGAAGTTTATTTTTTCTTGCTCTTCATTGGGGTCCTTGATCGTTAGAGAAATAATACTTCCATGTTCAGGAGCAAGAAGACTCAAATGACCAGCTACTGGAGCACAGGAGTCTGTAAGGGGCAAGTACTTTTGTGGTCTCTTTGGGATGTCCCTAAAAATGTCTGGCCAGCTGCAGAACTTGAAGGATCTCTGGAGAGCCAGTTTGGTGTAGTGGTTAAGTGTGCGGACTCTAATCTAGGAGTACCGGGTTTGATTCCCCACTCCTCCACTTGTACCTGGCTGCATGACCTTGGGCAAGGATAAGAGCTGTCCTTGAAAAAGAGCAGTTTCTGTCAAGAGCTCTCTCAGCCCCACCTACCTCACAGGGTGTCTGTTGTGGGGAGGAAAGGGGAAATGAGTTTGTAAGCCGCTCTGAGACACCTTTGGGTAGTGAAGGGCAGGGTATAAATCCAATCTCTTCTTCTTCTGGTCCAGCAAGCCATGTGATCCTTCAAAAACGATGTGGACAAAATTGAGAGGGTGCAGACGTGAGCGACGAGGATGATCAGGGGTCTGGAGACTGAGCCCTACAAGGAAAGGCTAAGGGCCCTGGGAATGTTTAGTTTGGAGAAGAGGAGATTGATGGGGGGGACATGATTGCTCTCTTTAAATATTTGAAAGGATGCATGTGGAGGAGGGCAAGGAGCCATTCCAGTTGGCAGCAGGGGACAGGACCCAAAGCAACGGGTTTAAATTACATGCAGAAAGGTATCGGCTGGATATTAGGAAACACTTTTTCATGGTCAGAGTGGTTCAAAGGTGGAATCAGCCACCTAGAGAGGTGGTTGGCTCCCCTTCACTGACAGCTTTCCAGAAAAGGCTGAGTGAATATTTGTCAGAGATGCCTTAAGCTGGTCCTGCATTGGGCAGGGGGTTGGACTAGATGGTCTGTATGGCCCCTTCCAACTCTATGATTCTATGAACAGGCAATGTAGCCTTCTACTGGGCCATTGAACTCAATGGGGACTCCTCTAAATGGTGACTACTCATCATGGTAGTCTACTCATCACCTTCTCGACAGCTGCTGCCTGGAATCAGGGAGCCCAATATTGAATCTGGGTCTACTCCTATGTGCTCTACCACTGAGCAATGACCCCTCCACAATGTTCAAGTTCTTAGAAATAGGAAGAAACTGAATCCACAACAGAAATTTTGATGCACGCAGAAGCTTTATTGAAAAAAAAAAAAAGGAAAGGAGGTGACATCATTTCCAGTGAAGCAGTTTCAGGGATGA
Source organism: Gekko japonicus (assembly GCF_001447785.1). Lineage (NCBI taxonomy): Eukaryota > Metazoa > Chordata > Lepidosauria > Squamata > Gekkonidae > Gekko > Gekko japonicus. The sequence goes on along the minus strand of NW_015160848.1, from coordinate 436,308 downwards.
GAAACATACCTTCTCCCCCCCCCCAGTAAACAGCGGCTTTTCCACTGCCCATTCAGCCGGGATAACTGAATGGTTACAAAGCACATGAATACAGAGATAAACAAAGGTTATTGTCGAGACAGGAAGACCTTTGTCATCCCCTGAAATATCTGGGAGGCCCACAGAGGGAAGACGTTCACACCCTTCTGATCTCGGAATCGACATAAGTTTAGGAAAACGAAATGAAGCATAGAGTAAAAAAACAAACACAAAAAACCTTTCAAGGTGAGAGTACAGAGAGTACCAATCAACAATCACACGTTTGTGATCATGAGCATTTGAGGTGTTGTTAAGCGCCAACTCATCTTGACCTGAACTAGAAAGTTCAGTCCTCTCTGACACCCAAGTCCATGAAGTCGTCAGCCATCAATTCGTTCCATACTCTTCTAGTCGCCGTTTCATTCCCGTTCTTGTGACGCTCCTCTTCCAGCTTAACAGGGAGAACTGCAGAAGCGACCAGATGGGGGGGAGCTGCTACAGGCGGTGTAGCCTCCCACACGGACAGGTTCACAGGAGGCAGCAAGAATCGGCCCTGGGATGACCACCGTGCAAGGAGGTGGCTGTATCGTGACTTCCGATGGTGGGATTTGGTTGATACAAGAGACGCTGGCCCCGCTGGTGATGCCAAGGCTACCCCAGCTTGAACCGGGACAGCACATAGAAGAGCATGGATCCAGGTTGCCCAAGCCGCCAACAGGGTAGCCACACGGGGAGGAGCAAGGTGGGGGGCAGGATGGGATGGCACAGGATGGAGGACAGCAGGAAGACATCTTGGGCAGGTGGCGGTGAATCTGGAATTACATGATGAAAGGAGAGGAAATGACGGTGTGATCGACTGAAGAATAAACCAGTGAAAATAAATAGAGCACTTTAATGTTTGAGAGGGTTTTAAATTGTATACTATGTTTTAAACATTACTAAATTATTTGATGTTTTTATCAGCAATATTTCTTGCCATGTAAGCCGCCCTGAGCCCTATGGGGGAGGGCGGGATATAAATGTAATAATAAATTAAAAAATAAAATAAATAAAAATAAAAATAAAATGCGAAGCATAAATATTTCTCCCAGGGTGTACATCCAATTCAACTCAGGAAGCATTTGAGTCAAACAAGTTGGTCAGATATACAAAATACATAGTTTTCCCAAGAAGGAAGAGGAGGAGGAGATGATGATGATATTGGATTTATATCCCACCCTTCACTACCCAAAGGAGTCTCAGAGCGGCTTACAAACTCCTTCCCCTTCCCCTCCCCACAAGAGACACCCAGTGAGGTAGGTGGGGCTGAGAGAGCTCTTTCCAGAACTGTCCTTGAGAGAACAGCTCTGACAGAACTATGCCTTGCCCAAGGTCATCCAACTGCTGCAAGTGGAGGAGTGGGTGAATCAAACCCGGTTCTCCCAGATTAGAGTCTGCACACTTAACCACTACACCAAACTGGGTTGATATGTCTTGAGCTATTACATCTAACCAAACCTCATGAATTGAACTTTGAGGCTATTCTCAGACAGTGAAATGCAAGAGGAAGAGGTATTTGAGGTATTGCTTGCTTGCTTGCTTTGTTTTAAATTTGGAGACCTCTTTTGGGGTACATATGTGGCAAAGCTAGATTTCAGTTCAGAAGCACCTTAGAGACCAACAAAATTTTTTGGGGGGGTGTTAACCTTTTGAGAGTCAAAGTTCTCTTCGTCAGGTATCTATAGTAAAGGAACTATGCTTTCATTTCACAGTGGAATTAAAACTGAAGAACATACTACCGGACACAAAATTAGCTTTTGAGAGGGCCTTGGAGTATTTTCTCACTTTCTCTCCTTTCAGTCTTCGCACTCCTGGCTGTGAAAAGGTGATTGACAGCACGTGGGTGGTACCTGCCGCCATTCTGATAGAGAGTGGGTGGTTAAACAAGACTGGCAGTGGTTGGGAGCAAATCTTTAATGCCTTGCACAGTATGTCAGGACAGGGATTGCCAGAATTTAATTATGCAAAATGTGGAATGTAAGAACAGGAGAAAATGTCTACAGACGTTTCTAAGACTACCCATAGAATTCAAAAAAGACATTTCTACGATTACCCACAGAATTCAAAACTTAGCTAGGGGTGTCGACTCCGGGCAAAGAAATCCCTGCAGATTTGGTGGTAGACCATGGGAAAGGAAGAGTTAGGAAAGGGGATGAAAGTCAATGGGGTAGAATGACACTGAGTCCCCATTCCGAAGGTGGCCATTTTCTGCAGGTGCGATTGTCTGCAGGTACAATTATTTGTGCTGTCTGGAGATCAGTTGTGATTCCAAGAGATTACCAGGACCCACCTACCCTAAAATTAGTGGATAATTGAATGCATGAAAGTTCTTATTTCTGAATTAAGGCCAACACGTTTCAGAGATGAGCACTTGGTATTTTTGGCCACTGTGTGACAGAGTGTTGGACTAGATGGGCCATTGGCCTGATCCAACATTGGCTTCTCTTTTGTTCTTACGTTCATTCCCCCCTTTTCTCCCAGTGCCTAGGGATCTCATCAGGTGCCCTTTGCTTCTTTCCTTCCTTCCCTCTGATGTGAACATTGACCGATAAAAAAATTCCACCCATCACTTCAAGATCTTTTCCAAAGGAGGAAACTTCCTAAACTTGCTTCCTCTCTTTCTTACCATATATATCGTGAACGAGAAGAAGAAGGCTGTGATTGCACACACTAAATAATGCACTTTCAATCCACTTTCAGTGAACTTTACAACTGGGTTCTTACTGTGTGAACTGGCAAAGTCCAGTTGGAAAGTGCATTGAAAGTGGATTAAAAGTGGATTATTTAGTGTGTGGGAGCTGCGGTGGCTCAAGTGGTTAAGATGCTGAACTGCAGGCTGTGGAAGGTCGGTAGTTCAGCAGTTCGAGACCGGAGTGTGCCGCATGATCGAGTGAGCTCCCGTCTCTAGTTCCAGCTCCTGCCAACCTAGCAGTTCGAAAGCAAGAAATTGCAAGTAGATAAATAGGTACCGCTTCGGTGGGAAGGTAACAGCATTCTGTGCACCTTGGCATTTAGTCATGCTGACCACGGAAACGTCTTCGGACAGCGCTGGCTCTTCGGCTTTGAAACGGAGATGAGCACTGCAACCCTAGAGTCTGACTCGACTGGCTTTCGAGCAAGGGAACCGTTACCTTTACTATTTAGTGTGTGTGACTGCAGCTGAAGAGACAATGGGTTTACCGAGGGTGGCACCAGAAGAGAAGCAAGCTAGAGAAGCTGAGCAGAGGTATCAAGAGGGTTGAAGGTGGCCAGAGGTTTTATACCATCCTCTTGGGAGTACCAAATGTATGATCAAATTCTGAGGGTTTAATTTGTGGGGAAGGCAGGGTTAGGGAAGGGGATGGAAGTCAGTGGGGAAGGCAGGGTTAGGGAAGGGGATGGAAGTCAGTGGGGTAGAATGACCTTGAGTCCCCCTTCCGAAGGTGGAATTATCTGTGTCGTCTGCAGACCAGTTGTGATTCCAGGAGATCGCCAGGAACCACCTGGAGGATGGCTACCCTAAGATTACTGGGAGGATCCCATCCTCGTCGCCACTATTGTGTAGTGGGTTGGCCACACGGCGAGGCAGCTGCAGCGCAGATAACATCCTGCATGCTTCACTGGTACACAACAAAGACAAAGACAAACGGCCGGCTGGCCAACTATGTACACACATGGGGGCACACCCCTAGGTCCCGTTGGTGGGTTTGAATCTCCCGCCACGGTCCCATTGGTCCCTCCGGTGGAGAGACCAGGAGCCCAGTCCCCATTGTTATTCCAGAGTCAAGCTCTGGAATTCACTGGCCCCTGGTGGCGGTCAGCGGACACAACAGCCTGGGACTTCCACCTTGCATTTCATTCGTGAAGGTGTTTCAAACTTGCTCTGGAGAGGCAACATACGCATTTTCTCCATATATTTCAGAGAGGGCCACGTGCATTCCCCCCTTTTCTCCCTATGCCTCGGGACTTCTTTAGGTGCCCTCTGCTTCTTTCCTTCCTTCTGATGTCAACATTGACAGATAAAACTGACACCGATTGCATCAAGATCTTTTCCAAAGGAAGAAGAAGAAGAGTTGGATTTATGCCCCACCCTCTGCTTGGAGTCTGTTAAATAGTAGACTCCATGGAGGAACAGAGTCCCAGTCTAGTGATCAGCTCTACTTTATTCCGTGATTTCAGCAAGAACAAGACTGTAGACCAGAGCCTCAGCTCGGTTATATTGCCCCCAGTGGCCACACCCCAGCACCCCCCACTCCCAACGATAGGCTAGTTACAAACCTTTACATCTTAATTGGTTCCTGCCAGAATCCTGTTGGTCTATTGTTATTCGGCTCCAAGCTCACCCTGTCTTTGGCAGCACAGTCCTGCAATGTTTCAGTCCCAATACATAACAGAGTCTCAGAGCTTCTCCTCCCCACAACAGACACCCTGTGAGGTAAGTGAGGCTGAGAGAGCTCTGAGAGAGCTGCTTTTGAGAGAACCATTCTGAGAAGGCTGTGACTGACCCAAGGTCACCCAGCTGGTTTCTGTCTTTCTATCTTTCTTTCTTACTGTATATATCATACACAACAACAAGAAGATATAATGGACTTACCAAGGGTAGTACCAAAAGAGAAGCAAGCAAGCAAAGCTGTGCAGAGCTGTGGAGATGGTTGAAGGTGGCCAGAGCTTTTATACCATCTCTTGGGAACGTCAAGTGGACGATTGATTTCTGAGTGTTTAATTTGCTAAGTATTTCAGTGCTCCCTATGGCATTTTGCAAGGTGTTTAAAAATATATTATAGGGTGAACATATTCTACTCTGCAGTCTTCCCTCATTATAGAGAATTATAGATCTTGGTTAGATTCTTATCATCGAAAAGGTCCAGCACATCTGCTATTACGAGTGAGTGAATGCATGAATACCGTCATGATACCATCAAGTTTGAAATGACATCTGATAGGGCAAAATTTTAACTTTTTAGATTTAGAGGTTAGGAAGGTACCCTGTTTCCCCAAAATATAAGACCTACCCAAAAAATAAGCCCTAGCAGGATCTCTATGCATTTGTGGTATAAGCCCTAGTGTGTCTTCTTGAGAAAAAATAAATATAAGACAGTGTCTTATTTTCGGGGAAACACGGTAGGTAATACAATCCAGATAGACATTGATACATATTCTTTTTCTGGTAGGGGAGAGCTTCCACCCATATCACTTAAAAAGAAATTTACCCCATTCACAAATACTCAGAATAAGAGCAAATTGCATTCACTACACAGATTTCGTCAAAGAGCTCAAATTGCTGATAAGACAGTTTATGGATGGGGGATTACTCCACTAAAATTGCCAAATAGGTTTTTTATAAAGCAAAGGACACCAACAGATCTTAAATACTGACACCTAGAATTCAAGAGGGAAATGCAGACAGGATGACTATTTCATTGACTTATGATGGCAGATACGCACAAGTTAAATATTAGCTAAATATTGCTAAATATTGGCATCTTTTATCCACCATTCCAAGATGCCATTCTATCCCACTCTTTACTTACAGGAGAGCTAGAAATTTGAAGGAGATGTTGGACAGAAGTAGAATGAAATTTCCCCCTACAGATAAGATTGGAATTGATGGCTGTGACGAACTGCACTCTTAAAAGTCCAGAAGTGCTGTGTGAACAGATAAAGGACTGTGAAGGGTTAATTCTTCACAGAAACAGAGAGCTTTGAGTGACAGGCTGTTCCAAGAGATCTGATTGGCTAGCATCAGCTGAGCACAGAAAGACTTCTGAACTGGATGCTGAGCAGGATTCAGTCTGATTTCAGCCCTAGCTAAGAAGAGTCGAGTACTGACAGTTTCAGAATTCAGTCTTGACTGAGAGCAGTTTAATACAGAAAGGAGGACTGGGGGAAAGTTGGCAAGGAAGTTTGGAAAATAGGCAAAGACTCCCACTTGGGCCAAGGAAAGGGAATAGATCTTCTAGAGTAGGGGTGTCAAACGTGGGGCCCATGGGCCATATCTGGCCCCCACAGGGGTTATATCTGGCCCACAAGCAACTACCTCTCATCTGCTTCCTTCCCCCTCACTCCTGTTTCCTTCTGAGTCACAGGTGCATCTGCCAGGCTCTCTCAATCACACAGGAGCTGCAGAGCAAAGCCTCTCTTACCTCCATTGGCTGAGGCTCCTCCCCCTCCTCATCCCATGGGGAGGGAGGGAAAAAGCCAGAGCTTACTTTGCCTAGTTCCCTCAATCCCAAGGATTTCTCTGGGGAAGACTATAGTTTTATAGACAAACAGCTAGCCCACAGTCTGTGTCATGATGCCTTCACATGTTCTTGACCAGCTCACAAAGCAACTTATACACAAAAGCTCACAATGCCCAGCCATTTCATGTTTTCCTTTGGGTCTTAGGCTCAGAGCATTGATCATGAGATTTCTGTAATGAATGTCAATAAATCAAAAGTAGGTTTGCAACTTATAGATAAACATGTGAACAGCACCTCAACAGCATACTCAAGATTGCTACAGTACATTGTCTCCAGTTTTTGAAGCAATAATTCAGAGCAAGAGGTATCAGTTATCAGGAACTGTTAAACAAAATATTGCAAGGGTGCTAATGTTTTAAGCATGTTTTATTTTAGTTTTATTTATTTTATTACATTTATGAATCACTTAAGAAGAGAAGAGGAAGAGATTGGATTTATACCCTGCCCTTCACTACCCTAAGGAGTCTCAGATCAGCTTACACTCCCTTCACCCTTCCCCTCCCCACAAACGGACACCCTGTGAGGTAGGCGGCGCTGAGAAAGCTCCCTCAAGAACAGCACTGGGAAGAACAGCTCTGAAAGAACTTATGACTGACCCAAGGTCATACCAGCAGCTAATTCCCATAACTGTGGGGCTCTGGGCAATGCACAAAATTAAAGCAATAAAAACATAAAAACCATTTGCAGCACATATAATTCATTGATTAAAATCAAGTGGCACTTTTAAAAAATGTTCCCTCCCATTTCCAGCCTGTGGGTACCTCATGGCTGTGCGGGTGAAATTAAGTCCTTCAGGGGACAGAGTGCTTTGAGTTTTTAAAAAGTTTTTTTAAAAAAAATCTCTAACTCTGTTTGTCTGTGTCCTTTATCAAGTTTATAACCCCACTACCTGGCATTACATTTATGACACACATGTCCTGGCCCAACAAGGTCTCATTTATGTCAGATCCAGCCCTCATAACGTATGAGTTTGACACCTGTGTTCTAGAGAGTGAAGAATTTCCCTACCCTGTCAAACAGGGTGTTAGCTCTGAAGAGTGCAGAGACCCTTGGTCTAGTGTGGTTAGAAACTCCCTTTAGAGAGCTTAAGAGTCCATGAAAAACTGAAGTACTGGTGTTTCAAGAGAAGGGGTTTGGGTACTGGAAAGAGGGTAGCAGCCTTCTGGAAATCAAAAGAATCAAAGAATATGCAAAGAAAGTGTACTGGAGTGTTTGGGGAAAACACTGGAACAAAAGCCTCTCTCAACACAAAGATTTAAGTCATTGTGAAAAGCTTAAGAAACTCTCACTAGACTGAAATATAAGAACAAAAGTCTGCATAGACTGGTTTTACCTCAGAAATTTCAACCCCTGATTTCACCTGACCTATGTTGAATAAAATATTTTTTTTATTTTTAAATTTCAAAACACCTCAAGTGCCATTTAAGTTGTTTAAGTTAACGTGGGCTCCTGATCCTTCCCTCGGGTTCTTGGGCAGAGCCAACAGCCAAAATATCATCATGTGACAGGGTGGGACAGCCAGAGTTCTTCAGCAAAGAAGAAAACACATCACCACGGTGGCTCAGACAGTAAAGGTGAAATCTTGCCTCTGAGGTGATAAACTATATGACAACACACAAAATACTCCCCACTAATCCTAAATACCACAGTTGGCTATTTTGGGCCCTGGTCACACGGGCCGGATATCGCGCGGGGGAGGCGTGGCTGTTTGCCCCACAGCAAAATAACACACAACTGCACAATCAGGCGTCCCCTCGCAGTCCCGTCAAGGTCCCATGGTTAGGGGGGAGGTGCCGATCACACGACGCACCAAAGAAACGGCGTGGCACGACGGGGTTGTGTGTTTTTTTAATTGAACCTGAAGTATGCACATGCCCCGTTGGGTGCTTGTGCACATCCCTGGAGACTTTGGAAAAAACCCACCTTTTTGCAATGGGGCATGGGCGGTGCCGGATGCCACCGGAAACGCAATCAGACGCCTGCCCTTGCCCCGCGGTTTTCAGAAACTAGTACCTCCGAGGTACTAGTCTTTAACCGCGCATATTCGGCAGGAAGCCTCAGGTTCGCCACGGGAGCTCTACGCTTCCCAGATGTGGTGGTGAGATCGCGCCCGGAAAATCTGCCTATCTTCCATCACAGTAGCTAGGCTACTTCTCCGTGTGACCGCAGCCCCTGTGAATAAACCAAGGGTAGATGTTATTGATATATCTAATTCCCAAGGTGCCCCCTGTGTGTGGATATCTAAATCCGCACATCGGGGGCACCTGGGTGGCAGGGATATTTTCCTGCACACGTGGGGCAATGCCCAGGTGTGCAGAAAAATCTGAAAACTATTAAAAATATATAGGGGAGGTAATTAAATCTCCCAAAAAGTAAAAGAGTATTCCCTGCGCATGCGCAGGGAATGCTCTGAGAACAGCTTCGCCACCACCACCACCACCACCGGAGAGGGGGAGGGGGAGAAGGCTTGGCTGGCTGGTGACTCTCAGCTGCTCAGCCCTCGCCACCACCCGGGGGGGGGAGTTTGGTGGGCCGGCGAGGCCTCACCACCCCCAGGGAGGGGGGGAGAAAGTTTGGCAGGCCAGTGAGGCCTCGCCGCTGCTGGGGGGGGAGGGAGAAAGTTAGAGGGGTCAGCGAGGCCTTGTCGCCGTGGCTGAGGGGGGAGGGGGGAGGGAGAAAGTTCGGCGGGCCGGCGAGGAGGCCCCTCCCTTCACTGTGGGTGCCGGGGATGGGGGGACAGGGGAGAAGGCTCACCTGCAGCTGCTTCCTTCTCCATTGGAGCTTCTCCCCCCCGCAAGTATCGGGGGGGGGGGAGAAGTATTGTCTCTCCTAAAACCCAACAGTCCACAATGGCAGACCCAATTAATAAAGAGAGGTGCAAACCCAAATAGTCCAGTATATTTCACACAAATTATAAACATTTAGACCACAGTCTGCTGAAATTCAAGGTTGGCTATAGTCTGTAAAGCTCTCCAGTGACACAGGAAATTAAATTCTTTAATGTAGGTAATGTATTACAGATCCACAGTACTTTATGTTTGTGTCATGTTGCTATGAAGATGTGTTTTGTATTATGTATAAATGGATTAAAAGAATAAATTAAAAAAATATATTTGGTGGCAACATCATGATATGAAAATAAAACCCATAACTAGTTTATCCCACCACTGGTCAGCTGATGCTAACCAATCAAAGGAAGCTCCTTTGGGTGAACATTTCAGGATCTTCTGGGTGTTGGAAAAGATCCAAGTTTCCATATTGCAACTTCCTCAGCATCTGGGAGCAAGAGAAACTTACTGGATTTACACTCTGAATACTCTGCCCCCACATGGCCTTAATGAAGAAGTGAATAGGCTATGTCTTTAGAACCATTGAATCATAGGATTGGAAGGGACCTCCAGGATCATCTAGTCCAATCCCCTGCACAATACAGGGACTTCCCAAATACCTCCCCCCTTTCAACCCCAGGGACCTCAGAATATGAACATTTGACTGAATGCTGTCCTTCTTGTTGTTGTTGTTCAGTCGCACAGTCGAGTCCGACTCTTCGCGACCCTATGGATCATCTCCCGCCAGGCCCTCCTGTCTTCCGCCGTCCTCTGAAGTTGGCTCAATTTCATGTTCGTTGCATCGATGACACTGTCTAACCATCTCAACCTTTGCCGTCCCCGTCTTCTTTGACCTTCAATCTTTCCCAGCATCAGGGTCCCCTCCAGGGAGCGCTCCCCTCTCATTTGGCGGCCAAAGCATTTGAGCCTCAGCTTCATCATCTGGCCTTCCAGGGAACAGTCAGGGTTGATTTCTTCCAGGATTGACTGATTTGATCTTTTTGCAGTCCAAGGGACTCTCAAGAGTCTTCTCCAGCACCATAGTTCAAAAGAATCTATTCTTCGGCGCTCGGCCTTCCTTATAGTCCAACTCTCGCAGCCATACATGACCACTGGGAATACCATTGCTTTGACCATGCGGACCTTTGTTGGCAGGGTGATGTCTCTACTTTTTATCATGCTGTTTAGGTTCGCCATCGCTTTCCTCCCAAGGAGCAGGCGTCTTTTAATTTCATGGCTGCAGTCACAGTCTGCGGTGATCTGGGATCCCAGGAACGTGAAGTCTGTCACTACTTCCACGACCCCCCCATCTATCTGCCAAGGAGTGATGGGGCCGGATGCCATGATCTTAGTTTTTTTTGATGGCTGTCCTTCTAGCATTAATCAATTATGTGAGGCAATATTTGTATTTTCTAACATATTTGAATTCTCCCCCCCTCCCCCCATCCCTCCTGTAACCTGTGGCTGGTCACATGCGCAATGTGTACATGTTTGTAAGGGGTATAACACTATGCACTATTACATTACTATTGGTTCCAGAGTGCATCTAAAAATTTTTGACCAGGAGAGAAAGGTAATTTATATTGATTTAGTAAAAGTCAGGATTTGTAGAATATTGCTCTAATTGAACAAAACAATAGCAAAAAAACCAAACACCACTGTGTATAAATCAACACTGTATATATTCTGTAATCACTAAATATATAGCACAACAATGTCATTCTATTTATGCATTCATTTATAATTAAAGTTCCAAAGATATTCAATAAAACATGATTGATAGCTCTAATACTCCTACCACACAGGAATACAACAATAGGCATAAAGTCAATGTCCCTAGAGACAAGTGATAAAAAGCTGCAAAAATAAAGTCTCTCGGCTGCATAGTACAGATGAAAATGCCACCGTCATGCAGCTTGCAACTTGTGTGTGATCTATTGCCTGTTGAGACTCCTAGGTTAATAATTATCATTTCTGTTCTTCATCAGAGTGCCAATGTAAATCTACCCAAGAAGCTCAAATCTGGAGCCAAATTATTTTATTGCCAATAATGACCAGTCTCAACTAGGTGAGAAGAGAATCATAGAATCACAGAGTTGTAAGGGGCCATACAGGCCATCTAGTCCAACCCTGTGAAGACAAATAATTAATTGCTTTTGCTCTGTGCAACAAAATATTTGGCTCAGGCTGAAAGAGGCCTACACAAACATTCCCAGGGATAGTTAGAGTCCAGAGTCAGTGTGACTTTGCAAGTCAGATAGTTTACAGCTGTGAGTGAAAGGGAGTACCAACTTACTCCGGTCTACCAATTAACATAAGAACATAAGAAAAGCCAGTGTTGGTTCAGGCCAAGGGCCCATCCAGTCCAACACTCTGTCACACATTGGCCAAAAATACCAGGTGCCATCAGGAGGTCCACCATTAGGGCCAGTACACTAGAAGCCCTCCCACTGTTGCCCCCCCCCCAGCACCAAGAATACAGAGCATCACTTGCCCCATACTGAGAGTTCCTATTTATACCTTGTGGCTAATAGCCACTAATGGACCTCTGCTCCATATGTTCATCTAATTCCCTCTTGACGCCGTCCATGCTTGTAGCCGCCACCACTTCCTGTGGCAGTGAATTCCATGTGTTAATCACTCTTTGGGTGAAAAACTACTTACAATTAGTGTATTCCAAGCAACTGAGCTATGGGCCTTGCACCTGTGGGAAAGAGGTGAGGCTTAGCTGCAGCATAGTTTCATTTCTCCCCCTCTGGGTCTTCACCTTATACATAACGCGGTTAGCAACACAGAGAGAGCTACATCACCTCTCAGGTTTCTGATTGGCCAAGCAGGCCTGAGGTCAACCAGAGACCCACTCCATAAAGTTAGTTAGCGTTTGCCATTCGGGGGCTCAGTAAATTCTTGGCACGAAGTATGTCATTGGTTACTCAGTTCAGCTTGTGCTCATGGTATCCATCTTGAATTGCTTGCTCATGTGGGCTATGGCCCTAGGAGTTTTGTTTCATTACAACTTAAGTTGGTGCCCTCATAGAGATCATTCCCTCAGCCTAGCTAGGAATAAGATTGCAGCTTTAACTCGTTTTTTTTTTTTTTTAAAAAAAAGGTAATCAATTTGTCCTGGCAGCTGTTATCTCTCGTTTGCTGTATGGGGTACCTATATGGATCCAAAATTTTAATTAAAAAGTAGAACTAATAAGGGCTACCTTCTTCCAAAGGATTTTAGGTTTTCCTAACTCTGTATCCTATTTTTCTCTTTGTGTGGAGTTAGGCGCCCACCTTATTGAATCTCGGGCGTGGATCACCTTTATTATATATTGGTTGCATTTGCACTTTAGTTCTTCCCCCAACAGCGTTATTGTTCAACTTCTTGCAGACCCATATATTTCTACTTGGTCACAAACTATAGTGCAGAAAATCAAAACCATGGGAATCAATTTGGGCTCTCTGTACAATTGTGGTGAAACAGCTATTTTGCAGGTGGTGCGGAGGAGGATTTGGGATATGGAAGCCCAAACAATTAATGCTGGGAGTTATGGAGTCTGTTCCCCACACTTCCTTGACCTCCCCCCCCCAAGCCTCTATGGCTTTGTACATCTCTAATCTAGCAATCCCACTTTATCAGCGGGTTTTTATGCTAGAAAGATTAAATATTTTCCCCTCAGCTGTTGTTTTAGGCAGATATAGGGGTATACCCTATAGGGACAGAACCTGCAATTGCCTCAATAGTGAAGCTGATTCAGTTGCTTATATCCTTCTACGTTGTCCTCATTATTCTACTATGTGTAGCAATCTGATTAGTCCCCACTTACCTACCACAAGGAATCCGACTGACAACGACCTTAAAATTTTAATGTCTGATAAGTTCTCGGCAATTACTTTGTCTGTTTCCGAAATCTTAACCTATGTTTGGAAGCTTAGGGTAATGGCGTACAAGTCTTAACCCCCTTGTATTCTTTAGAATTGTTATATTCTCAACTGAGTTTATTATTTCCGAGAAGTTTAAAAATGATCCCTTGTTGGTGTAGCTTGGGTTATTTGTCATGATCTATTATTTTGTTCTATTTATCTTTTATTTGCTTTATTGTTCTCTTTGCTGCTGTTTTATGCCAATAAAGGTCTATGCATGTGTGTGTGTGGGTATCTCTGCAAGAGAGAGCCACCTTGGTTTGCTAAAACTACCTGCTGGAGATGAACCAACATTGAGTAACTTGAAACCTTGCTTTAATGTATTAGCTAAGCTGGGTATGCCTAGAATTTATTTATTTTTACGTCCTTCACAGTCGTGTCTTTTAACTGTCCTTTGCACCTTATATAAAATACTTATATTTTTACCTTGTTGTGGATTTCTGCCTTCACTGACCTCAAAGGCTTCTTCCAGAAGCCTTGGCCTTTGACCACCTATGTGGTAATTGATTTTGTTTGGAAACTCAGTCCGCAGTCCTACATTGCAAGGATAACCTTTCTTGCTAATTCCCAGAAAGGCTGGGAGACTTGTCCTTTCACTCCTCAGCTGTTGGGATAGACTGAAAGGACAGGTGGCACCTAACAAAACAAGGGTGAGATTAGTCTCTCTCTGGTATTTTTCTAACTTTGTTTTGCAGCAGCTCCCCTTAACAAAAGTACATCAGCCTACAGCATCCCTGACAAGTGTTTGTCTAGCCACTGCTTAAAGACTGCCAGTGGGGGGAGCACGTATTTCAAACTCATCAGGGACAAAGGAAGGCTCATACCATGCCACAGGGTTTGTTTGACTCTAAGGCGCTACTGGTCCTTGTCCAGACATATCGTTGCTTGTCTCCTTTGGCTCAGAGGTCCTTTCCACACTTGGATCTCATCCCTGGTTTTTCAGAGTTCAACTCGTGGCACAATACCTTGCATTTATCCCTGGTTAGAACAGCGTCCGTTCATCCCAGGACAGGTGTGGGGTGAAACTGGGGTGACCTCAATGTAATGTGGGAAAAAATACCCCAAGATAATTACAGGGGTGAACTCAACTGTAGTGTAGAATGTAATAATACCCCGAGATAATTACAGGGGTGAACTCAACTGTAGTGTAGAATGTAAAAATACCCCGAGATAATTACGGGGTGAATTTGAGTGTCGTGTAGAACGTAAGTTTGAGTACAAGGTTGAACCAGGATTTAAGGTCTAGTGCGGAAAGGACCAGAAAGTACTTTATCAACCCTGCAGCCTCTTTCAGATCTTCTGACTTACTTGTTAGCCAACCTGCTTTATGTACAGCAGATGGCAAATTTTATATGGGTTCCTGCCTGTGTATACCGAAGTCCAGACCTCCCCAAGGATTTCCCAGTGAAAGAGTCGAGACTGGTGAATTCAAAACAATCTGTATTTTACTTAAGAATATCAAGATCACATTCAAACAATACAGATGCACACACAAGCTAAGCTTCAGCGGTACATGGATAGTGAACTGCCAGAAGTACAAGCTGGGTTTCGAAGAGGTAGAGGAACTAGAGATCAAATTGCCAACATTCGCTGGATTATGGAGAAAGCAAGAGATTACCAGAAAAACATCTACTTCTGCTTCATTGACTATGCTAAAGCTTTTGACTGTGTGGATCACAACAAACTATGGCAGGTCCTTAAAGCGATGGGAGTACCAGACCACCTCACATGTCTCTTGAGAAACCTGTATAAGGGTCAAGAAGCAACAGTTAGAACCGGATATGGAACAACTGATTGGTTTAGCATAGGAAAAGGAGTACGACAAGGATGTATATTGTCACCTTGCTTATTTAATATATATGCAGAGTACATCATGCGAAATGCTGGCCTGGATGAATCACAAGCCGGAATTAAGATTGCTGGGGAAAAGATCAACAACCTCAGATATGCAGACGATACCACTCTAATGGCAGAAAGTGAAGAGGACCTAAAGAGCCTCTTGCTCAGAGTAAAAGAGGAAAGCGCAAAAGTGGGCTTGAAGCTCAACATCAAAAAAACTAAGATCATGGCATCCGGCCCCATCACTCCTTGGCAAATAGAAGGGGAAGTCGTGGAAGTAGTGACAGACTTCACGTTCCTGGGATCCCAGATCACCGCAGACTGTGACAGCAGCCATGAAATTAAAAGACGCCTGCTCCTTGGGAGGAAAGCGATGGCGAACCTAAACAGCATGATAAAAAGTAGAGACATCACCCTGCCAACAAAAGTCCGCATGGTCAAAGCAATGGTATTCCCAGTAGTCATGTATGGCTGCGAGAGCTGGACTATAAGGAAGGCCGAGCACTTTGGCCACCCAATGAGAAGGGAGCCCTCACTGGAGAAGACCCTGATGCTGGGAAAGATTGAAGGTCAAAGAAGACGGGGATGGCAAAGGATGAGATGGTTAGACAGTGTCATAGATTCAACAAACATGAAATTGAGCAACCTTCAGAGGACGGCGGAAGACAGGAAGGCCTGGCGTGATCTGGTCCATGGGGTCGCGAAGAGTCGGACTCGACTGTGTGACTGAACAACAGAAGGCCCAGAGCACCCTCCCAAGACCTTCAGACCTCCCTTTTGGCCAAATAACAGGCATGAGGACCAGGCAGAATGAAACAAGGAAAAGGTTTATTTTATAGGAGGTCAAAAAACAAGGTGCAGAATAATAACAGTAAGTGGGTGAAAAGAAAAGAAATCAAATTCCCTAACGACTCTAAATATACTGTCGCTAGTTCATTATTCCAAGTGACTCTAGACTACTCACCCTTACCTCAGGATGAGGGTTTCTTCCCTGCAGCAGCCTTCCTTCTGGCTCTGCCCTCTGGGAAAAAAGAACAGCTTCTGCTCAGACACCAGCCCTTTTGTTCCCCAGCCCTCTTCTTCCCTATTGGTCAATTTTGGCTCCAAAACCTCTCAGGGGCTTCTGGGAGTTGTAGGCCCAGCCTCACCTACTACTAGCTAGGCTCCCTGGGCCTAGTAGGCCTCTTGTGGCATTGCCACGATCATGACACCATTAATATGTGGATGACATCCAGCTCTACCTCCATCTTCTGGCCCTGACACTCTGGCTGAGGCTCTGGAGGCTGGATGGTTGTGGCAGAGCCGGCTGAAGCTTAATCCATTGAAAATGGAGGCCCTGTACCTGGGTTGTGGGTGGTGTAGATGTGGGTAGCAGACTCCTCACACTGGAATAGGTGCCTTTAGTGCCGGCCCAGAAAGTGAGGAGTTTGGAAGTAATACTGGATGCCCCTCTCTTTGTGGAGGCCTAGATAAAACTGCTGAGACCCTATCTCTCCCCCCAGGACTTAGCTACAGATATCCATGCAATGGTCACTTCCAGGCTTGATTACTGCAACGCGCTCTATGTAGGCTGACCCTTGAGGCTGACCCGGAAATTACAGCTGGTGCAAAATGTGGCGGCGCGCCTGCCGACATTGACGCCTGTGCGGGCTCACATCCAGCAGGTGCTCCGCCAACGGCATTGGTTGCCAGTTAACTTCTGGATTCACTTCACGGTGCTGGTAATTAACTTCAAAGCCATATACGGCCTGGGACCCACATATCTGAGGGACCACCTCTTCCCATATACTCCCTGAAGAGTGTTACGCCCCACTGATAAACATCTCCTGGTTGTCCCTGGCCCAAAGGATGTCTGTCTTGCCTCGACCAGGGCCAGTAGGGCTTCCAAATCCCCCTGGGGCGTGGATTTCCCCCCGCTTTGGAGGCCTGATTTCTGCCCCCACGGAATCGGGCCCTGGGGGAAACCCCACCCCCGCGTGCACGTCACAGGGAAGTGACGTCATGACGCCGGGCACGCTAGGGGCGGGGCACAGCCACTTGAGGGGGAAACATAGAGTTTTCCCCTCAAATGGCTGTGCCCTGCCCCCAGCGTGCCCGGCATCATGACATCACTTCCCTGTGATGTGCATGTGGTGCGTGCGCGTGCACCGGGAGCCAGCACAAAGTCCCCCGCCAGCAGAGCTAAGTCGATTTGGCAACCCTAAGGGCCAGGGTTTTTTCTGCCCTGGCCCCTGCCTGGTGGAACATGCTCCCAGTTGAGATTAAGGCTGTTAGATCGCGCTAACAAAGGACTCGTAGAGTGATTCAGCAAGTGATTCAGCTTTATTGGAAGTAACGAACAAGCACTCAAACGCATTAGAAACCAGAACAAGAAACTGTGGGAGCTATGCTCCTTTTAAACATAACCGGGCTAATGTAGCCACGCCTATTTACAAATAACAACCAATGAGATTGCTTAGTTAAGGACCAATGGGAGTCTTTCCCTCCCAGGGAATAGTACTGTTCTGATTGGTCGCTGTTACAAAGCGACCAATAGGAAGTTCAGTCAGAGGAGCCCTAGCTTGGCTCGAAGCTTAACATGGGAGTCTAATGAGGTGATTCATGTGAGGATTCCAATACATTACAAAGGCCCTGCGAGGTCTCCTTCAATTCCACAGGTCCTGTAAGATTCAATTCCACAGGGCCTTTGGCTGAGGCAGCGAACATCTCTATATGGACTCCCTGAAGTGGTTGTCACCTATCCACCTATCCATCTGTTAATCCAAATAATATGCTAAAGAACCATACAACCAGTGACTGTCAGAAGTGTAATTGGGTTTTAATGTTATTGTTTAGCCAGTTTGGTGTAGTGGTTAAGTGCGCGGACTCTAATCTGGGAGAAACGGGTTTGATTCCCCCAATCCTCCACGTGCACCTGGCTGGATGACCTTGGGCAAGCCGTAACTCTGGCACAGCTGTTCTTGAAAAAGAGCCATTTCTGTCAGAGCTCTCTCAGCCCCACTTACCTCACAGGGTGTCTGTTGTGGGGAGGGGGAGGGAAAGGAGTTTGTAAGCTGCTCTGAGACTCCTTTGGGTTGCGAAGGGCGGGGTATAAATCCAATCTCTTCTCTTCTTCTTCTTCTTCTTCTTCTTCTTCTTCTTCTTCTTCTTCTTCTTCTTCTTCTTCTTCTTCTTCTTTTTTTTTTTTTTAACATATAAAACATTTCATTCTATCAATTGTCTACCCCATTCCCAGTTCCTCCCCTCCCTCCAATGGCTTCCCACAATGCTTCCACCCCTACTCCAAATTACTTCATATCATCAACAATATCAGTTTTTCATCATTACAATCTAAAGATAACATCGTTTGACTTAATATTGATCTAAACATATTAAGTTTTGTTTCACATCCCAGTTCTTTTCCAGATAAATTTTAAAATCATTCCATTCTCAAAAAAACTCATCGTCTTCTTTGTTATTCAGTTTTTTTGTAATCTTATCCATTTGTGCCATGAACAGAACTTTTTGTATCCATTCTTCAACCTCTGGTACCTTTTCTGTCTTCCAAAACTGAGCATAAATCATTCTCGCTGTCACTATCAGGTACCAGAGTAAAGTTTTTTTAGTCGTATTGACTT